>NW_028251459.1:0-65468 GCF_964263255.1 Lissotriton vulgaris | reverse complement strand
TACATACACGTATACACACAAGCATATACATATATATATATCCAACAGAGAGGTCGGCGTGAAGCATCAATGGCCGCTTGCAGCGGCGGGCCCAGACGGGATCGCCAATCCCAAAGTATTTCACCACACTCGTTCACCTTATCGTAAAGAACGATGTCCAGGCCAGCAATTAAGTTCAAAACTGGTGTTTATTCACAGCTGTGAATAAACACCAGTTTTGAACTTAATTGCTGACCTGGACATCGTTCCTTACTATAATGTGAACGAGTGTGGTGGAATATATATATATATATATATATATATATATATATATATATATATATATATATATATATATATATATATATATATATCAAAGCTCCAAAATCCTGAAAATACCCAGCCGGGTTCCAGGAAGAATAAGCACTCTCAAGCACGGCACAGTTCGTTAGCAGGACAGTTTATTCAAAGACAGACGCGTTTCGGGAGAGCCCTCCCTTTCTCAATGTTTACATCTGATACGACGTGCGAAGCGCCATTATAAATGTTTGTAAGGCATTTCAAAACAAACAAAGGACTAATTCTTGTTCGCAGCGCGGGGCGCCATCTTGGAATGTATAAATTCAACATATATTACACCAGATTGCTAGTAAGTATACCACATCCTAATACTGCCGTGTATCGGCTAATTTGTTGTCTTAAAAGCAAAACCATATACTGTACAAACATAATACATTTCATGGCCAAGACAGCAATATGTTGTTGAGAATTACCCAACTTGCGACATAAACACAAAACCATAATGTGGTCAGGTCGAACACAATCTTGCCGTGGATCGGCAATTGCAGCCCAAAAGGACTGCCAAAACTACGATGTGGTCAAATACTAAAGCAAATCATCTGGCTCAGTCTCGGTAGTGATGATGTCATCCATCACAAAACAAAAACACTCAGACCATTTCCAAAAAGTATTGCACAAATAATCAAACTGTAGAATTGTTGTTGGAGAATCAGTATTCAACTAAACAAAACTCATAGCACAGTAATACACTCAGTTAACCCAAATGAGAGGCCAGTTCTTCTCCCATATTTAAGCCTCCAGGTGCTTTAGTCTCCAAGTCAATGATGTACCGGGACTCAAGTCTCCTGAGTGTGAGCAATCTATTGCCCCCTCTGGGATTCTCTTCGACTTGGTCCAAACAAAAATATCTGAGAAGATTCCTGTCACTGTTATGTTTCAAGGAGAAATGTCGGGCCACGGGATACGTAAAGCCTTTATTCGCAATGGCCCGCATGTGTTCTAATATTCTCAACTTGACAGGATTAATGGTACTCCCAACATACCGTAACAGACAGGGACACATTAGGCAATAGACAGCAAAGTCAGAGTGACATGACATAAACTTTGTTATTTTCCTCCCATCCTTTCTACCCGGGACTTGGTATGTCAGTGTCCTTTTACTTGAAGCACAGGCTTTGCATTTCCCACAAGGGAAAAAGCCTTTGGTGTCTTTCAAAGTTCCTAATGGTTTCTTAATTGATGGCAAATAGCTGTGGACTATTTGATCTCGTAGAGATCTGGCCTTCCTGAATGTAATAAGTGGTATGTTGGGAATGTCAGGCCCTACAATCTGATCCGATTTTAAGATGTGCCAATGTTTGGACAAAATGGATCGCAGTTTGAAGGAGTCAGCGGCATATGGTGTTATAATGCGAAATTTACCTTCAATGTTGGGGCCTTTCTTCTTGACAAAGAGACTAGCATGTGGTATTTTCCTAACCCTGTTAAGGGTGTCTTGAAGAAGAGAAGAGCTGTAACCTCTTGTTATAAATCGTTCCATGCATTCACCTGCTGCTTTCTCAAAATTAGCGTTTTGGCTGCAGTTGCGCTTTAACCGCAAGAATTCCCCGTATGGGATATTGTTAATCAATTTACGAGGATGGCCGCTGGAAGCGTGTAAGACGCTATTCCCCGCCGTGGGCTTGCGGTAAAGTTGTGTGCAAATGCGTCCCTCACTGGCACTAACTTCTAGGTCTAGGTAATTAACCCTGACCCTGCTGATTTCACTGGTAAATCTCAGATGATACTCGTTCTCGTTGAGCAATTGAATGTATTGGTTGGCTTCCTCAACTGTACTATTCCACACCAGGAACAGATCATCTATGTATCTGCTCCAGGTTACCACCTTGGTGTTCCATGTGGCAAATCTGGGGGCCCAGGCTACCTGCTCCTCCCACCAGCCAACGAAAAGATTCGCGTAGCTGGGGGCGAAGCAGGAACCCATGGCCGTACCAGAGAGTTGGCGATACATAGTGTCCTGAAAGAGAAAGATATTATTGCGCAGGCAAAATGCAATGAATTCCAATAGCATCTTATTATGCATTGCATATTTGAGTTCTCTTTTGCTCAGGAAATATTCCACTGCGTGTAGCCCCTGTTCATGGTCAATACAAGTATATAAACTTGTGATATCCAGGGTAATCAGGATATAAGATGATTGCCACTCCAACAGTTCCACCTTTTCAATGAAATCAGTGGTGTCTCTGATATATGATCTTAGGGACAGTACAAAATTAAACAGGTGGTGATCCAAGAATTTCGAAAGATTTTCAGTCAATCCTCCCATGGATGAAATTATAGGTCTTCCTGGGGGTTCCTTGATGTCCTTGTGAACCTTGGGTAGATGGTAGAAACAAGGTAATGTAGGGTTTGTCGTTTGCAGAAACAGATACTCCTCCAAGTCTAACATTTCTTTATCATACCACTTCTTGAGTAAGGTATGAAGGTTGTTGATGCTGGTAGAATATTCCTGTTTCTTGATCACAGCATAGCAGGAAGTATCCTGAAGTTGGCGCATGGCTTCTGCAACATATTTAGGCCTCGACATGATCACAATGTTGCCTCCCTTATCTGAGGGTTTGCATACAATGGTTTTGTCCTCCAGGAGAGAATTAATGGCAGATTGTTGTTCTTTGGTGGTGTTGTATTGCGTCTTCTGATTGCTTTGTGTGTTTATATATATATATATATATATATATATATATATATATATATATATAAACATATATATATATATATATGAAAAAAGCAGTCCAGGTTCCGAGTAGATGTCAGAACCAACGGTCGGGACCTCAAAGCACCTCGTAACCAGCAGTCCACAATAGCCTCGAAAAAATATATCCAACAGTGGAAACAGGGAAGACGTTTTTTTATTGTAGGATGACGCGTTTCACTCTGCAAGAGAGCTTGTTCACACAGCGCGCCAGAAACAAAGAAGTGCTTAAATAATAAACAGAAACAAAGGGCTGAAATGAAAACAACCAATACTACACGCCTTCTCACAGTGATAGACACAAAAGATAGACTACAAAGTAACGTGATATAGAAACAAAGTAACAGAAAACATATGAAGTTAAATGCTGAAAGACGCTCGGTCCCAAATAGTTACATGTTATTAATTGAGAAAAATGTAGCAAGCAGTAATACTATGTACACAGGGGTTATTTACAAAAGGGAGCAATATTTACAACCAACATTGACGGCAAGTGCCTGATATCACCCTCCTGAAGCAATGCTGTTTAAATGAACAAGAACAAGAAAATAATGACATAGTGCCAAAATAACATTGCCATACGCATATATATATATATATATATATATGCTCAGCGGTCTAGAGTGAGTCGGATATGGAAGGACAAGAGGAACAACAGAAGCGCAACAAAATAAGACTTACTTTGGGGGAAGAGCTTGAATATATAAGACTGATTAGAAGGGAAACCTACGTCCCAGAAGCCAACCAGCAAAAAACGGCGCACAAGGAGAAGGAGGGCAGCAAAACAACATAGGGAGCAAGCGGGGAGGCCGGGGTCGGGGGTTATGGCGATGCAAACAAGCGAAGTAAAGGAAATACCCTCAACCAGCCAACAGAACGCCAAGACAATCATCAATTTGGCCAAAATAGATCTGACCGCAGCAGAAAAAACAATTGCTCTCTTTGGGACTGACATACAGGCGAGTGATCTCGGAATGCTTCAGGGCAATTTGTTGGACTCTATTCACACACGGCAGCCCGGCCGTGCCGAGAAGCACCATCGCATGCAGGAAGTGAAGCGTGACTTCCAGCGAGGCTTGAGTCTCCAACTGTGTGGGGCTCTTCAGCACAACGTTCCTATTTTACAAGCCTGCCAGAGCACAAAACAAACTACTAAAGGTAATCAAATAAGCATGAAAAAACAAAAGAAAAACGGAGCTTACTTAAAGTGAAAAATCTATGCGCATTATAGACTTCAAGTCCCACAATGCTTCAGATATACTGTGCACTTAGCTAACGCCCACTGAGGGGCTTGAATTAAATAAAAGAAACCAGATATAAAATAATGGTTGCATCCATTTTCTTTTGTGCAGCCCAAGAAGAAGGGGCGGCAAAGCCCTGAAACGCTTCGGCAACTTTAAAGATATGTGGAGTGTGAAGGCATGAAATGAATCAGAGCTGGATGGCAGAACGTTTGGCGAGTGATCTCGGAATGCTTCAGGGCAATTTGTGTTGGACTATATATATATATATATATATATATATATATATATATATATATATATATATATATATATATATATTTTTTTTTTTGTTTCTCATCAGGGGCACTGTTCTGTTTTTCATTTATCTTCCACAACTCCTCTAACTAACTAAAACCATGTTTGATGGCCATTAGTGTCTCTATAACTTTAGCGTACCTCCGTACCTCTCTTTTTCCCTCCACTTTCTGTCTACTATTTCCTCTACATTCCACTGACACCTCCTCTTCAATTTTGTTTTGTCAATCAGCGCCTATAACCTGTTACTACCCAAAAGAATATTGCAGAACATTATGAAGAAACATAATTTTCGGGAAAACACAAACCTCCCATACCCCCAGTAGATGAAAGGAATCCCACCACCTTTCCTTCTGAATTGTGGTACTGACCATCTACCCTGCTTTTTACCACTCTGAAAAGTGTGCCTTAGCTATCTTTAATGACTGATTCATGGACTGGTGGATAAGGGTCATGGCTTTCATATGAGTACCTAGCTTAGTCCTTATCCCTTCTACCTCTTTCCTAACTTTGCTCTTGCTGTTCATTATTTCACTGTCGTACATTATCAAACGACCGGGCATAAATCACAGCAAAGTAGTGAGTTTATGGTATTACCAAAAATCAACAAATCACAGGCATGCAGTCCGGGCAAGCAGGGAAGGGTACATGACTGTCCATCATGCAGGGCACATTCCCATCATAACATACACTCCATATCCTATTCACAGTGGTGGCAGCCCTTGACATTTTGAACAGGTGCAATGGCGAGGTTGGACTTGCATTATGTCTGGTACTTGCATATTCAAAAGCTTTTCAAAGAGGTTGGCAACTGTGTACATGCCTAGAGCATAGTTACTTCGGCTGTGGCTGGGCATTTCCAAACAACAATAATCTACTAGGTTAGGGCTACATCTCAGTACATGGAAAACCAAAGAATCAATATAAATTCAGGCAATTTGTATGCCAGACCAGACTTTTATTTTGCTGCATTTTCACAACTAAATATCCATGTTTCATCGTAAAATGCTTACTACAAAATTTAAGTCTAGAATCCTGCACATGATTTTCTCTTCAGACCTCATCAGGAGGACCTCTAAGTCAATATTGTTAACTGTGGAACACACTGTCTTCACCAGCATAATTTTCCAAAAAATGGACTGGCGATAGGGAGCAGCAAAAACACAGCCATCCTTGAGCGGGAGAGAGTGAAAGACTGGGTCTGACTCTGAGCAAGAGAGAACGCACAGTATAAGGAAAGATGGTTATGTGTATGAGTAGGGCAAGTAAGTGGGGTTTGCCATGGAAAGAGGATTGGGAAGATAATGTGCCCATGTGTTTGTGAGAGGTGCATTTCATGTGAGCGAGAATGTAAGTGTATAAGGAGTGTGTGAGGCAGAAAAGAGGATTTTTGATAGATGCTGTGAGAAGAAGGTTAGACTAGAAGCCATGCGAAAGGAAGATGTAAAAAACAATGTATGAGATGCAATAGTGAGTTGATTGTCAGAAGAGCAGTGCATGTGTGGTGAGCTTGAGAGAAGTAAGAAGGATGGACACAACGGGTTACCAGAGGGTGGATAGAATTGAGTGTGTGAATAATAAGTGAGATAGGATGGTGCGTGAGAGAGAAAATGAGATGGAGGGGTGAGAAGGGAAAGTGTGAGGAGAGAGCAGGGGCAGATTTTGGGGAAGAGATTAGTAGGCGAATGCCTAGGCTGCCATCACAAGAAAGGGGTGTCAAATTGTAGTACAATTGGCAATGTTGCACATTGCTAGAGTGGGTGAGACCAAAAAATATACCTTGAACTGGGATGGCAAAATTCTTTGTGAGGTCCCAGGAGAAGCAGCAGAGAAGAGGAGGAAAGAGAAAGAGTAAGGGATAGAGAGGTTGAGAGAGTGGGAAAATGTGAATAGTGTGACAGTAAGTCTGCATAATATATTAACTTTGGAAAAAAGAGGGGACGACAAAGGCAAGTGTGAATGAAGAGTGTGAATAGCTCGGGGTAAGATAAATGACCTTTGTTTAAGAGAAAGATGCACTGCTGCTACTCATGTCATAACTTTGTTGAGAAGCTTGATATAAATGCTCCACTGCACAAAAGACAGAACAGACTCTATTGCCGCCCAGGGTGGAGCCCTGCTATTAGAGGACGTCGCTGGAGGTTACCTGTGGACTGAGCCTACATCTCGCCGCACCCGCTCCCTGGGTGCCGCTTCGCACTTCAGGATAGTGGGGAGGTGCTGCCACTGGTGTTCTTGTTGTTGTGCTGTGGGCTGCTCAAGGGCACTGAGTGGGCTGCCTTGAACGCCGCAGGGACTCAATCAACCAGGAGTCCCTGCGTGACCTGCAACACCTGGTCCGCGTTCGCCGCTCGGCCCCGCCCACCGGACACCGCGCACTTCAAATCCCTGTGTTTTTCAATCCCGCATGGGAACAGACTCTATTGCCGCCCAAGGTGGAGCCCTGCTATTAGAGGACGTCGCTGGAGGTTACCTGTGGACTGAGCCTACATCTCGCCGCACCCGCTCCGCGGGTGCCGCTTTGCGGCTGCCGCTTCGCACTTCAGGATAGTGGGGAGGTGCTGCCACTCGTGTTCTTGTTGTTGTGCTGTGGGCTGCTAAAGGGCACTGAGTGGGCTGCCTTAATCGCCGCAGGGACTCAATCAACCAGGAGTCCCTGCGTGACCTGCAACACCTGGTCCGCGTTCGCCGCTCAGCCCCGCCCACCGGTCACCTCGCACTTCAAATCCCTGTGTTTTTCAATCCCGCACGGGAACAGACTCTATTGCCGCCCAAGGTGGAGCCCTGCTATTAGAGGACGTCGCTGGAGGTTACCTGTGGACTCAGCCTACATCTCGCCGCACCCGCTCCGCGGGTGCCGCTTCGCACTTCAGGATAGTGGGGAGGTACTGCCACTGGTGTTCTTGTTGTTGTGCTGTGGGCTGCTAAAGGGCACTGAGTGGGCTGCCTTGAACGATGCAGGGACTCACTCAACCAGAAGTCCCTGCGTGACCTACAACACCTGGTCCGCGTTCGCCGCTCAGCGCCCACCGGACACCGCGCACTTCAAATCCCTGTGTTTTTCAATCCCGCACGGGAACAGACTTTATTGCCGCCCAAGGTGGAGCCCTGCTATTAGAGGACGTCGCTGGAGGTTATCTGTGGACTGAGCCTACATCTCGCCGCAATTCGCACTTCAGGATAGTGGGGAGGTGCTGCCACTGGTGTTCTTGTTGTTGTGCTGTGAGGTGCTAAAGGGCACTGAGTGGGCTGCCTTGAACGCCGCAGGGACTCAATCAACCAGGAGCCCCTGCGTAACCTGCAACACCTGGTCCGCGTTCGCCGCTCAGCCCCGCCCATCGGACACCGCGTGGCTGACTTAGGCCCCCGCTGGGCGGAAGCGTCCCGGGACAAGAGCGGGACCGTCTGTGGCCGTCCGGGGCTAAACGGGGCCGAGCTGGGCCACCCCCCTAAGGTTTGGTCTCCTCTGAGTTAGGGGCGTTCATCATTATTGTCAGCATCAACCTGTATGCTTAGTAGTTGGCTGATTTCACCGATTAGTGGGCTTCTCCATGCCAATGACAACAGTTTCTGGAAAAAGCATGAGGGGGGATGGATCTGTAAGTGGCACCATGGACCAGTTCATTACCCGTGCATTTTCGGTCCTTGAGAAAGAGATTGCCATGACTGAGCGTCGCCTCTCTCGCGAGCCTCTCACCCACAAACGTTCGTCCCAGGGGCCCCTGGCATTGGTTTCCTCCCCAGTACACGTAGCCGAGCCCTTAGATATTGTTACTCCTGGTGCTGACCGTCCAAGAATAAATGCCATACGGGCTAGCTTGGATAGGCTCATAACTATAGAGCCTCGCGGGCTCGTGGTCACCCTGCCTGAACTGTTGCCTGTTGAACCCCCAGTGCCTCCTGTTCCCTTGTGCATCTCTGTTCCTCTAGAGGGTTCCCTTGTTCATTCGGTGGTAGCAGCCGTTAAAGTAGCGGGAGTAGCTCTCTCCAAAAGGAAACGAATTATAAGTCCCCGCAAGGGTAGCCATCTTAAACCCCCTAAGAAGTTGAGAAGAAATTATACCAGGGGCTGTGTGAAACCAAAGAGGCTGGGGGTGGAAGCAAGACAAATCCCGTCTGGTTTCCAAGGGATTTCTGGGGGGCAGTTGTCATGTACCCCACGTGAACAGACGAATGTTAATCTGCAGTCTACTCCTATTGAAGGTACTTTACTTGAGTCTCCCTCTATTGCCCAGATGGAGCAATTAATGAAATCCCTGATTCTCCCGGTTCTTGAGAGAGTAAAGGGTTTGACGGAGAGGCTGGACAGATTCGAGCAAGCCACTCTCGACAACTTTTTCTCTCTCAAGTCCCTAATTAAATTACACTCTAAAATTTGGGAGGATGGGTTTGTGGGGAATACACCCCATCAGGTAAATCCAACACCTATAGAGGTGAATGCTCCTACTTCTACAACAGGGGAAGCACCTGGGGCTTCAGAGGGGAATGCATCTACCACTTCCACAGGGGTTGTTGTTGTAGGTGTTTCTGTTCAACCTAATGTCCCTACGAGTTGTAATAACATCCCAAATTCGGTTAAAGGGTTTTTAGGTTCCGGCAAAAGTCGTCCTGCCCAGAGCAAGAGGTCTAATAACAGCAATGGAGGTAATGCGGAATCAGAATTGTAATCCAATTCCTCCTTCCAATACGCAGATTTTGAAGACAAGGGAGCTATCTTCATCTCCCATGTTAACCTACCCCCCGATTGCCAGCCTTTTGTAGCTGTGCTTACCGGGGTCCCTTTGCTTAAGGAGGGTAAACATGAATCGTACGATGAACTTAAAAATAAAATCATGTTTTGGCTCAGGAAAAATAGACACTGCCTAGTTCATTTGATGGCCGGGTTCTCCATGTGAGACGGGTTAGCTGGGTAGGCAACAGGCCTATGGATTTGAGGGGAAATTGTATCCTTTAAGGACGCCAGGGTTGCTAGGTATATTTGTAACCAATATTCCAGCGAAGGTAGCTCAGGAATTAGCATTCGCGATCTCAGCTACTTCAACCCCCAACCAGTAAACCCATGGCTCACCAGCCCTCCAATTTGGGGGGGAAGGGATAATGGGTATTCCCATCATGACTTCCCCTCCTCAAGATCTTTTATGCAAAATACAGGCCTAGGCTCTCATTGGCCGGGGTGGGGCTGCTGACTTGACGTTTATCAACCTGCCAAGAGGCTACCTGTTGTAGCCGTTCCACCTGGGAGCTGTAATATGACTGTGCATGGGAATCCACTTGGGTCTTTCTATCCTCCTGAACTCTCTCCCTCTCTTTCCACTGGTCCACCGAATAAGGTTGCCCTTGGTTGCTCTCAAACTGACAAGTATTGCACACTGGTAGTGTCTGAGGACTCACTAATGGAGTCCTGTTCTGGGCCTAGTTTGCTCACTTTGCGGCCCCAAGAAGAGCGAGTCATAACCACCAGTAACGTGAGGATTGTTAGTTGGAATATAGCGGGCATCTCCAAAAATTTAGATCTCCCAGATTGGAACATCTTCATTGAGTCTTTTGGGATTTGTATCTTCCAAGAGACCTGGTGTTTGGAGCCCTGCTACAAGGTTGGTTATACTTCATATTTTGTTCCAGCTATCGTCTCCTCTACAGGGAGAGATCGCCCTTCAGGCGGCCTGCTCATCTGGGTTAGTATTTCTTTGGGCCTTCATATTAGGCATAGACAAACCAAGTCTTCTGATTTGCTAAGGATATCTGTTAGAGGCCCCCTTAGAGGGCGGACTTTGGAGATTTTTAACATCTACGTTAGAGGTACCGAAGGGGGTTCGTTATCCCCAACTCTATCAGGGCTCGAGGATGAACTCAGCCAGTGCAGTTCTGATATGTATGTCATGGTCGCCGGGGACTTTAACTGTACTTTTGAGCCCCTTGCGGCAGAAGACATTTTGGGTATCTCAGAAGAGGACGCCAGGAGGGGCATTCCACCCTTATCAATAGCGCTTATCAAGAGGTGGTCCCAACGGGCTATGCAGCTTAATGCTCTAACTTTGGAGTATGGCCTAAGGGCGGTTAATGGGAGAACACCTTCGGACCCCTGTGGAGCACATACATTCAACAGGGTAGACCATTCATCAAGAATAGACTATATCATGTTGGATCTCAAGCTCTGGGCCTATTTGCGGGATATGGCAGTCCTTCTAACCGCGGACAGTGACCATAACCCACTTTCTCTGATCCTGACCCATATGTGGTCGGCGCGCAAAGGACCCCAGGAAACGCCTGTGCTGCGGACAACTGGTGAAGTTTGTCCCTCGAATTGTGGGAGGCGCCTCAAATGGCACAAGGTTGTCCTGGATGAGGGGAAGGTTCAGGATATAGGATTGATCTTGGCTAAGGCTTTGTCCAGGCTGGAAACCACCACATCCTGAGGTATCCTCTCTTTTCCGTGACACCATTAAAACCCTGGGAGAGTTATTTATAACATGTAATCAGGGTGCTCCCGCAAGTGAGCGTTGGAGACCCAAGGGCGATCCGAGGTGGTATTCCAAGAATTGAAGGAGGGCGAAAAGGGAATTAATAGAAGCAGATAAAACGAAGGGACGTTAGCTGATTCGTGTTGCCAGGAAAGAGTACAAGTACGCTATTAGCGAAGGCAAGAAAGAGTGGGATGACCAGTTTTGGTGTGACCTGAAAGAGGCTAGTGTGGGGAGGGAATCTAGGGGCTTTTGGGACCTAGTTAGGACGAGAAATAGGCCGGTTGATACCCTGATAACATGTAATGTATCTGAAGTGATGTGGTTTAATCACTTCTCCCTCCTGTATACTCCCACCCAGGAGGAGAGGTTGGGGCGGATAGTCTTTCCATCCTTGGGCTCCCCTGGGTTGAGTGAGGACTTCTCCTTTACAGTTAAGGAAGTGGAGAATGTGATCAAATCCCTTGTCCCCAATAAAGCTGCAGGCCCAGATGGGTTACCGGGGGACCTGCTCCGCCTTAATGTGATGGAATGGGGGTGGCTTATTTCATCGCTGCTTAATGCAACTTATTATGGTGCCGCACTCCCTGACTCTTGGATGGAGCGGAGGTCATTCCAATCTTCAAGAAGGGGGGTCGGGACGACCCAGCTAATTATCATCCCACAAGTTTAAGCGATTCCTCCCAGAAGGTGGCAGGCTAGGTGGTCCTTAGTAGAGTGCTCCAGTGGGTAGATGATAATAAAATCCTATCTGACTTCCAAGCAGGCTTTAGGACAGGCACCGGGACTATTGAGCAGACATTTAGACTGCTGCACTTATACTGAAAGGTGGTCGTACTAGGCAAAGGCAGTCTGTATCTTGCCTTTATTGATTTACGGACTGCCTTTGACCTGGTGCCCCTGGACTGCCTGTGGAAGGTACTGTCTGACCTGGGATTGCCCGCATATTTATTGTCCCTATTGGTGAAGCTCCACACAGGAAACTTCGTGCAGGTGAGGTGGGGTAATCAGGGACAAAAGACTGCTAGAATACCAGTGAGTAGGGGCGTGCGCCAGGGGTCTGTACTTGCCCCCACTCTGTTCGCATTGTATGTGAACGGAGTGGTGGAGCATCTTCTGAAAAATCCTTCTGATTCACCATCCCTGGCGGGCAGGAGAATACCTACCTTATTATTCGCTGACAACACCCTTCTGATCTCAAATTCCCCGGTGGGCCTACAGAGCCTCCTTGACAGTTTCCAATTTTTTTGCGAGAGCAGGGGGTTAAAAATGTATACAGATAAGACCAAATATTTGGTTTTGAACCCCCCAAAAAAGCTTGGATGGGCGCCTGTATTAAATCTGGTGCCCTTGGAAAGGGTAAAGCAGTTTAATTATTTAGGCATCCGTCTTACTGATACCATGCGGTGGAATTCCCATCTTCAGAAGATGCTATTGAGTCACAAAAGGGTGGTGGGGGCCCTCCTCAAAGAACAGCGGTCATCCACTTTTAAACCCATTGCCCCTGTGTTGGACATTTATATGGCGAGAGGTGTTAGTGCAGCTCTCTATGGGGCAGAGGTCTGGGGAACCCAGAATGTTGACCAGCTATCCTGTTCAGAGAATAAATTCCTGAAGGACCTGATGGCTCTCCCTCAGAGTACCCCTACACTACCCCTGCTTCTAGACATGGGCTGCCGCCCAATTAAAGACCAGGCAAAGCTGCGACCCCTTCTACTCTGGGCCCGCCTATGGAGAGTCCCCGAACTTGCCAGTTATGCGGAAGGGTTGAAGGAGGTTCTATCATTGTCTGGATGGTCGAAAAAAAGGTGGCTTAGGGATGTTAAATTCCTGCTTGGGGAGTTGGGACTCGGGGAAGCATGGCGAACTAGAACTGCCCCCCCTAAGTCTGTCCTGAAGAGAGTATATTGGAATTGGGTAGTGGGTAGGAGAAACACAGACCCCAATCAATGTAGATCCACCAGCAAATTTATTATGGTGAAGGATGTGGCCCTTCGTGAACCCTAACTCGATATAATTGTAAAACCTAGAGATAGGGCCTTCTATTTTAAATTTAGATTAGGTATGCTCCCAGTGGGCGAACTGACTGCACGCCGGAAAATTCCAGCCCAAACTATACCTTTCTGTTCCTTTTGTGCATTTAGGATCGAGTCTGTTGCCCATTTCCTATTCGAATGCCCTGCTTACAAAGTGCCTTGATCTAGGTGGCTAAAACCCTTGTGTAAGGAGCTGGGTACCAGACACTACATTGTGGCTTTGCCAATTTTGAAGTCTGACACTCGGCCCTTGTTTGTGTGTTGCATGTCAAAGTTTTTAAATTGGGCGTGGTTGTTCAGATCAAAAAGGCTTAATGAAATTGTTTAATCTTGGTCATTATGTTAGACAGTCTTAAGTAATTTATTGATGCCATACGTATTGTGTAATCCCATGTTGGTACTTATATGCTCTGGCTTTCTTTTATCCTTTTTATCTTGTTGTATGTACTGCTTTTTAAGATATGTTTTTATCGAAATAAAGCCTATTGACTGAAAATGATTTGCATTGCCAGTGCTTGGTTTATTGTATGATGTGAATGAAAGATTAACCCATCACAAACTTTGTGAGCAGAGTTTACTTTGGGTTTTACATATGACGCAACCAGGTTTTAAAATGGGCAACGCTGACAAGTGGCTCCATGTCATGTATAACAACTTTGGCTAATTCTGGTATTTTTTCCAACAGCACTTCAGGTCCTTTAAGTAAGTACAGTTAATAAAAACCATTACAAATAGCTTTTAGCAATAAAAGAAATGGTCAGTTAAAAGAAGAAGGAAACAAATTAAAAAGGTCGGTATAAAACCATAAAAGGTTGGACAATGTTCATCCAGCATTAAGTACAGATACATTTCTGTTTTAAGTAGGAATTTGTACTTCTGTCCAAGCGCTTGCTTCCGGCAAATGGGTTATTCTTTCCCCACCGGGGACAGACCGGCTATCTCCCATGATGATCGTGCCTCTTGTGGGAAATGATTTAATGTTCTTGGTCTATATGGGTCTCTTGCCCGGTCTGAGGGCTGGAGGCAGATGATGTTATGTAGGTGGTATCGGTGTCCACTTGTGGTCTCGTCGTTTTGAGCCTGGATTCTGCCACTCCGAGATATTTTACCAGTCGGCAGGCCATCTGCACGTCGTCTGCTCTAAAGCAGCTCAAAACTGCTTCTCTGCAAGACCTGATTCCCTTGTTTAAAAATAAGGGTCTCAGTAAGTTCTTCCGGTCTTGCTGCAGCTCTTTACAAATGGTTATGAGGTGTGTGATGTTTTCCTCATATATTCCGCACAGGCGGCATTTTGCTGGTTTTGGTGGCCGCAGCCATGGGGCCATATGGTCCGCTGCTGGTAGCACTCCAAGTCGTAGTTTTAAAAACGATTCTTTTGTTGTTTTGGAGAAGCTGTTCACCAGGTACGACTGTGGAGTAAGTTTGTTGTATGTTTGCACAGTCAGCCAGCCGTGTGCTCTCTTTGCTAGTGAAGCTTTGTCTTGCAGGAGGGTTTCTTTCTTGACGATTTTGTTTATGATTTTTTTGAAGCCTGATGGGCTCCCTTGGAGGTCCCATAGCTGCCTTGCCCCAAGATGATTGATGGCATCCTCCAGGAAATGTCTTGCTGGACTGTTGCTTTTACTTTGTAGCTCTTTCCAGAGGAGTGCGTTAAGGGTGTTTTCTTCTCCTCTGCTTATTTTGTACCAGGTCTTAAGGTAAGTTCCCTTTCGTGCAAGTTCTTCTTTGGCCATCCCAAATTCTAGGGGGATTTGCGCCGGTGAGATGTATTTCGGAAGACCGAACATGATGCGCATTGCTTTTGAGACTACTCTGTTCAGAGTTCCCGTGTCCCTCCCTCTCATTGCTTCACTTCCATATGTGATAGATGGAATCAGCTTGGCTTGGATTACTTGTAGGAAGGGGGCGAGGTTTAGGCCAACGATTTTGTTTTTGAGGTTCCTAAGTGATGCTGCTATCATTAAGCCTCTCCTCTTGATCTCCTCCAGTTGTGGTTTAAAGCTACCCCTATAGTCTATAATCACTCCCAGGTAACAATATTTGTTTGTGGTCACCAGTTTGTTCGAGTCCAAGTGCCATCTAAATGGTAGATTTTTCTTACGATAATTAAGGGGCAAGATTTTTGTTTTACTGTAGTTAATACAGAGTTTATTGGCTTTGGAGTATTCCGCAGTGATATCGAGGAGCCTTTGTAGCCCAATCTGTGTCCGGCTGATCAGCACCAGGTCATCGGCGTAGAATAGGGAAGAAAGCTGTTTGCCCCCTAATTTTGGAGCATGTGAGTTGTTTGCGTTTAATTTTGTGGATAATTCAGCCATAAAAAGGTTGAATAGGGTTGGCGCTAAAACGCAGCCTTGTTTTACACCTGTGTGGGTTTGAATTTTCTTGGTTAAGAATTCTCCAGGGCCTAGTTTGACCTGCACCCACGTGTCACTGTGCAGGAGAATTAGCTGGTTCAGTAGTTCGTCTGGGATGTTCATTCTTTTCAGTTTTTTCCACAGGAGGTTTCTGTCTACCCGGTCGAATGCAGCGCTATAGTCTATGAAGCACAGGTACAAGGGATAATTCCCTTCTTGCGCTGAGTCGATCAGTAATGACAGGGCTAGGATATTGGTAGATGTCCCCATGTTTTTCCTGAAACCGGTTTGGTTGAACGGGATTGTTGAGGTTTCTTCTACCCATAGAGTTAGTTCCTGAAGTAAGAGGCCTGCGTAGTACTTGGCCTCGTTGTCTAGAAGGGCTATTAGCCGATAACTTTTACGATCCTTTCTATCTCCTTTTTTGTATATTGGGGATATAATTGCCCCCCTCCAAGATTGTGGGATTGTGGATGTTTGCCAGATTTTTTCGAACATTGGTTTGAGATTAATTGCCCAATCTTTTGGGTCCTGCTTAAATATTATTGGTGGTATGCCATTAGGGCCGGGGGCTCCGTCTCTTCTGCCTTTTGTAATTCTTTTAATAATTTGTTCCGTCGTGATTATTACAGCTTCGTTCGTTCTCCAATGTTCTTGATGTGGAGACGGGTATTCGTCCGTCTTTCCATTGTCAGCGCCTGTTTCTTTCCCCCTTCCTTTATTCTCACTAAAGTGAGTGCTGAAATAGATTATCCAGTCATCCTCTGCCACCTGTGAGTCAATCCCTCGATTTTTTCCATTGATCTGTGCATTGATCTTTTGCCAGAACTGCGCACTGCGATTTGTTTTGGCGTCATGTAGGAGTTTTCCCCAAAAAGCCTCTTCCTCTTCCCTTTTTTGCTGCCATATTAATTTCTTACGCTCTCCTTTTAGCTGTCTGAGCTCGTGGAGGAGGGACGGATCTGTTGTAGCTCTTCGTAGAGTCCGATTAATCATTGTCTTAAGTGTTTTTAGCCTGCTGCTGTTTCGAAAGTTGTTGCATCTTTTCTGTGTCTTGTTACAGCAGTTTCTTGTTCGTGTTTCAAGCTCTTTTCTCTGCGCGGTGTCTCTCATTTGTTTTACAAACACTTCCCAGCTTGTTATCGGGTTGTGCGTAATGCGTTGAGCTTCGTTGAGAGAGCGTATCGCTTGCTCTAGTAGTTTTTCTGGGTTGGAGACTTTACATTGTACCCGTCTTTCATTTGATGTAAAGTCTGTACCTACGTTGTTCGAGTTGGGAGGCTTTAGTGTCGCTGATATGTGCATTACTGTTTCCTGAGGCAGGTGGTCACTACAGTCAGTAAGACCAATTCTAAAGTCTACAACTCTTTGGTATAGACTACGGGATACAAAAGTAAAGTCTATGGTGGAGCTTGCCTGGGTACTGTGAAATGTTGCTGACTGCGGTTGATCCCCTGGAAATCTTCCGTTAAGTGCCCTAAGTCCTAGCTCCTCTAGTGTAGCCAGCAGGGTCCTTGTAGTTTTTGTACTTCTGCCCCCTGCGGTGCGGTCTTGCCGATTAGGTTCCCAGGCGAATGGGTCCTCATCATATTTAGTGCCCGTGGCTGCTTCGCTCAGCAAATTTAGGTTAAAATCCCCTGAGATAATGATGTTATTCGTGAGCTCAGCCTTCACCAATTTCACAAGTTCTTCCTTCAGTTGTCGAGCTCCCTTCATTTTCTCCCTGGGGTGCAGATAGAGGTTTATAAGGATTATATCCTCGTTTGGGTCTTGCACGCGGGGTGACAGTCGTAGAGCTAACATTGCGTTTGGGGCAGATAAGTTGTAATTTAGCTGGTCTACTTTTAGTATCGCTGTTAATGCACTGTAAGTGGCAAGGCCTCCTTTCTTGTGGCCGAAAAGCGAGCTCTGGGTGGGCGGTAAGAAGTTCAGTGTATACCCTGGCAGAATTGGAGGTGATTCGGTCCAAGTTTCTTGTATGGCAATGATGTCGAATTTTGTCAGGTGATTGCCTAAGTCAATGTCTGTGAACTTGTCCCCGGTGCCGTTGATGTTCCATGAACATATGCTTAGGGTGTTAGGTTTGTTGGCTGTTTTTGTTTTTGCTTGTCATTGGCTTGTCTCTTTCGCATTTAGAGACTTTGCGAGCCAGTTCCAATTGGGTGAAGCCCTCTTGTCGTTAGTCAGTGATCTTGTTTCTTCCAGATTCAGGTGCAGTTGTCTCTCTGGCGTTTTGCTTCTGGCTCCTCTTAAGACAGTTCCTTTGAGAGTCGGCTCCTTGGACTTCTTTTGGAAGCTGTCGTATAAGAAGGGCTCCGGGTATCTTGTGGGCGAGAAAGTTTGAAGTTCTATGCCCCAAGAGTCAAATCTTTCCTTTTCTTTTAGTATTCTTTCAGGGAATTCTCCTGTGGTCCATGTGGTTTTTGTCGACTCAGCCCCAGGATGGCTCCGAGATTCGATAAATTCAACGGATTCCAAGTCTGCTGATGTAATGGTTTTAAGGGTCTCTATTGTTTTTAATAGCCGCAAGATGTTTCCCCTGTTTAAGAAGTCCATTGGACCTCTGGAGTGGTATTTAGGGTGGAATATTACTATCGTTGTTGAACTGTCTGGCCCCTTCTCTCTTGCCTTGGTGTTTTCTTCGTCGGCGGGTTTGGATTCCCCTGGGATAAAGGTTGCCTGTGGAACAGTTTTTTTGAGTTGGTCAGTCTTTATGATACTTTCTCGCAGGTTGCGGCCTGAGAGATTTAGTCTTGTCGTTATAATCAACTTGGGACTTCCTATGATTTGGATTTCAGCCCGATTTTCAGGGCTGTTATTGGCAAGATGCGCCGTATTTTGTTTTGTGCTTTCTTGAGTGTCACTGTCAGATGGGTCTGAAGTTTTTTGTTGGTTATGCCCCACGTTGTTATCCACGGGCCCTATGTTATTGCCCCTTTCTGGTATACTCCGCGTGTCTTTCTGGGTTTTAGGCACGGGGCTGGTGGTTAAGCCACTAGGTGGGGTAGGGCCGATACCAGATTTGTCCACTGGGCTCGTATTTTCCCTGTTGGCGGTCGTGGGGTTTGTTTCTTCCTTTTCCCTGGTTGCACTTGTTTGTAAGGAGTTGGTCGCTGTTTGATCACTGTTGTGGGCCTTGCCCCAGGCTATACACCCTGTCAGTTTCCTTTGGTTTCTTCCCTTTCTTTTCTGTTTTCTTCTGACTTTTCCTTGGGATTGTTGGTGGGAGGTTGCTTCCCCTTTTGGATTACTTTTATCTGAGTCTGATGTGGATGCTGCGGGGTTTTGCACTCGACCAGTTTGGTAGCTACTGATGATCAGTGTCTTCATTTGAGTTATTTTGTCCCTTGTCGGGTGTGAGTTAGAGGGAGTCTTTGGGGGCGAGTTGGTGGGAGTCTTTGGGGGCTTATGCTGTGTTGGTTGAGGATCATCTTGCCCGGTAGTTGTGTTTAGTTGTTTCTCCTCGGTTTGCCTGAGAGGATGGCTGTTTTTGACTACCGTCCTGAAATCAGATAGGAGGTTTCCCAGTGCTGTTGGTAGTGTTGCTAGTTTATCCACTATGGTGATACAGGAGCAGTTAGATGCTGTAAGCTGTGTCTCAGCTTGTGCCCTTTTTATCAGATCGTTCAGGTCTGCTAGTTTACCGTCAATATTTGCCACGTATTTGGCCAGGGTGTTGAGGACAGAAAGTTGCAGATCCATCTTGTCAGATTGGTACTGAATGGCATTTACTGATAGTTGCATTGTCTGCAAGAGAGATGACCAGATGTCTGCGTTCTTCTTGGTCCTTTCTTTTTCCGGGCTGTCGCAGGAGCCGTTTCTTTGCTTTCCCTGTTCCGGTTCCTCTGGGTTAGATGCTGCCAGTTCTACCCATTCTTCCGGAGTGAAGTACGAGGTGTTCAGGTCAAGCAGCATGGGGATTGTGGGACCTATGCTAGGCGGTGAAGACATGTCTGGTTGAGTCCGAGTTTTTGTGCCTAGGTGTTGTAGTACTGGCTCTTCAACCGCCCTTTTTGGATTCATTTCTTCGAGTTGTTCCGGATCTGTGGTGTGCAGAGGACTACCACCATAGTCCCGTTGCTCCTGTTTGGATTTGCCCTTTGCTTGCCAGGCCTTGTCGGCAACCTCTGCTGTGCTCGGACCGTGCTTGTTGCCAGGATCAGGGGTCGCTTGTGCCCTCATTTCCAATTTCCATGTGTACTTGGGGGGTGATGATTCTTTTTGTCCCTCTTGAGTTTTTGTCGTTTGGGCTTTGTTTGTCCTGGCCCAGGAGGGTTCTTCCACTGGCCCCCTATTTATTGCCTGGTCTGCCATCATATCTTGTCCGCGACGAGCCTCACGGGGACCTTTTCGGCCCTGGGGACTCGGCTGGAGTGCTGGAGGGTCGCATTTCTCTGCCTCCTTCCCGTTATAGTTATCTCTTGAACTTGCTGGACTTCTGGGGGTTGTGTGGTTTATGTTGTAGCCCTCCTTGATTCCTGTTGCTTCGTGGTTTACATTTCGAATCCCCGGGTTCTCCGAGTTCTCCGTTGAGCCCACCATTGGGTCCTCCTTGTCTTCGTTTTTTTGGTTAGTATTCTCATCTTCCATTATGGTGGCTTCTTGGCTCCCCCTCTCTGATTTTCTTCTGTTCTCTGGTGCTTGTTCTAGTTCCATTTGGCTTTCCTGGGATCCCGGGGTTGATTCTGGGGATCCCGGTGAGGCCCCTTTCTGTGAATTCTGGGTATATATCGCCTCTGATGCTGCGCTTTCTGGACCCTGCTCCATGAGGGTTGTCCTGTGTGTTTTGGTTGGGTTGAGTGGGCTTGGTAGGTTAGGTTTATTGACATTGTTGTTCAAATAGAGGAGCATGCTGGGATCTTTAATAAATGCGAATTTTGTGTAGATTTTGGGTTGAACAGATGGTTTGCTACTAGTTTGGTTGTGTCGGTGTCCTTGTGCCTCCGAACCTCCCGGGCTGGCGAGTCCCGGGAGCAAGGGAGACAGCTGAGAGGGCTCCTCGTCTCCTTTTTTTTCCTCCCTGTCCCCCCTGCTCTCCCAGCTTGCATCGCTCGTGTCCATCAGGTCCTTCTTTAGCTTCTTTTTTTGTCTGCCTGGGCTTTCTCGTGAGGTTCGGGGGTGCATTATGTTCTGTGTTGTCCCTTATCCTCCCCGACCTCATCCTGCGTCTCCTTTGCTTTCTTTGCTTTCTTTTCTTTCCTTTTTAAATTTGATTTTCCTGGCGTCCTGGGGTCTGCTGGATTTAGTGTCTGGTCCCTTCTAAGCCTTCCCTGTTTTCCACTTGTTGCCTTGTTGCCTTTGGTAGCCACGTTGCCTCGTGTTGTGTCGCTTAACACCACTCTGCTCGCCTTCTTGCTATCACTACACCTTGGTCCCTGTGTTATGTCACTTTGCCCTTTACCCTTTGCCCCACTTTGCGCCTTGTGGATAGGGTTAGGGCAAGTGGGGAGTAGAGATTTGTGGCACCAATGGCTACTCTGCCGGTGGTGGTGGCTGAGGATAGAGGTCAGTATGGGCCCCCGTCAGTGTCTGTGGCAGGCTCTATGACTCTATGGCAGGCTCCGGTTGACGCTGATTTAGGCTTAGGTTAGAGTCTCGCCTAGGGTCTGCAGGTCGGAGGGAGATCTGATAATGTGAGCAGTAGTCCACAGATACTGCGTTATTTCCTGTTACGTTCTGTGGGACTATAGCTCTGTGTGGGGCTGTAACCCGAGCAGGGTGGGGTGATGAGGTGGTGAGGAGGTCGCCAGTCCTGCGCTGCTGGTTCCCCCTGGCTCCCCCCAGCTCCCTGCTACCCCACCTGCCCCTGCCTTCTGCCTCTTACCTCACGCCTGCACCACTGCTCCTCGCTGCCACCGTCCTCTTAAACGCCTGCCACTTGGCGCTGCCTGGTGCTGGTGCAGGTGCTGGGGGGCCGCAACTGGAGGCTTGAGGCTTTTTTGAGTTTTGGGGGTCAGGGGTGGAGTTGTGGCTTCGGCTCGATCAGCCAGCTGTCAGGCTCCGTTGCCTTTACTCACGGCACCTCCTCAGCTCTCCTCAGCTCTCCCGGCACTCTGCCGGCACTCACCCTGCTGCGCTCGTCCTGCTGCGCTCGTCCTGCTCACGTCCCCAGCAGCTTGGCGTCCACTTTGGCACTCGGTACGCCTAGGCTGTGCAGGGTCTAGGGTGCAGGGTCTGCTGGTGCCACGGGTCAAGTGTCCCTGCCACCGCGGGTGGGATGAGCTGTGCGGCGGCGGTGGCGGCCGGTAGTGAACCCGATTCTTGCCGGCTGGCGTGCTCTCCGCTAACCGCTAACTGCTGCCTGTTGCGGTGTGCGGTATTGTCTGGCGTCTCCGTCAGCTCTCTGACTCTCTGGCGCTCTCTCGTGGCAGTATCAGCCCTTTAGTTTTGAGCCCATAGTGGCAGTGTTGAAAACACGACTCCAAGTCCCACAGTGAAACAAGCTGTTGGGTGAACAGTCAGGAATAGCTGAAGTTATCTTAATAATTTTTTTTTTTTTTAAATGTGTTTATTAGAGTTGCAGGATAATCACATAGCAGTTACATAAGTAATCATATATTCTTTTAGAAATTATAAAGTCAGGAGCGTCCACTGCAGTGTATAGGTTGAGGATGCGATTTTTCATGTAAACAGTTAAACAGACAAGAAAGTAGGCAAACAGTCAGTACAGTCAACAAACATATCTTCATGAATGAACATGCATGTGTAATAGTATTGGTCGACATTCGCACTTAAGCAGGGTATGTGAGGTCAGTGCAGTATAGGGAGACATTGCATAAAGATACATTCTCAGGTACAGATATAATCAGATATCATACAGCAGCAGGTTTTGGATCCGAATAAAGTCAAACATCAATCTAGTTTTAGGTGCGTAAAACAATAGTGCACCTAGCAATCAATGCTTCCCAGTTCAGCCGGATGTCCCAGGATATCATCGTCCTACCCAGTACCTCCAACTCGCGGCTCAGGAGTAGCCTGCCCAGAATCGGGGGTGTGTGCTCTATCACGCATCCACCGCAGGAACGGCTCCCATATATCTCTTGGACGAGAGCTCCCAATAAAGACCAAGTTGCGTGTGTCCATACGTCAGATCCGCTAACCATGCAGTAAATGTAGGCAAGGTCTTGCGTCCCCATCTTATAGCCACCTGTCGTCTTGCATTTAAGAGCAATAAGGCATGTAGTTTGCGGCTTTTAGGTTCCGTGTCAGTCACACCACCCAGTAACCCAAGTAGTGGGAAAGGATCATCTGCTCTCATAAGAATTTGATTTATCGCATTAAAAATGTCAGACCAGTAGCCAGCGAGAGAAGGGCAGCTCCAAGCTACATGTAGAAAGGAGGCGTCCTCCACACCACACTTCCAGCATCTAGCTTCGTCTCTTATACCCATGCGGTGCAAAGCAACTGGCGTGCGATAGAACCTGTGTAAGAACTTGAAAGGTATTAACCTGAGTTTGTAATTGGGGGAGAGCTCCAATAACTGCTTACAGCAGAAAGACCACTGGTCTTTCGTCAGGGGTGTACCTAGTTCCGCATTCCATGCTTGCATAGAAGTTGGCACCACAATAGGGGCTTGTTCCTGCATAGAGTTATACAAGCGAGACACCAATTTTTTGGGAAATGCTCTAGCTAACACGTTTTGTAGGGCATGTAATTGTGGTGGTTCTTCTGGGAACTGGTCCCAGAACGCTTTGCAGGATGATTTCAGCTTGTGGTAAGTGAATAGGTCATTGAAAGACATGGGTGGCCCATCAACACCCGCCCATGGTTCTTGAAATGTGCCATTCGGATACAGGTCAGCAAAGGTTCGCAAGTGCACTCCATTCAGGGAGATCTCACCACCGCTCTCCGCCAAACAAGGCAGCATAGGGTTACGCCTCAGAGGTATCGCCGGCGCATAGAGGAGGGGGAGCTTAGCTCTCTTTTGGAGTTCGCGCCATGCCCAGCGGAGCATATTTGCTGTATCAATATCCAGCGAGGGTCTCGGAGCCTTGTGATAGAGAGCAACACTCAGTGGTAGCGGAGTCACCAAATCCAATTCTACCGCAACATGCGGCTGATAGGGTGTTGGATAGGTCCAGAAGTGTACAAATTGGGCCTGTGCGCATAACGCATATAGCTGCATGTCAGGTGCGCCCAGCCCTCCCTGCCTCAACGGCAGCGTCAAGAGTGCCCAAGAGAGTCTAGCCTGACCTCCAGCCCAGACCAGTGACAGCAAGTGAGATCTCAGACAGGTGAAGAAGTGCTTAGTTAGGGGGATTGAGATGTTTACAAAAAGATAAAGAAACTTTGGCAGTACCACCATTTTTGCAAGTGCAATCCTCCCTGCCAGAGATAGAGGGAGTTTCGTCCAAATAGCCACCTTGCTCTCGAGCCAGCACACCTCTCTCCCAAAGTTTAAGGACTCATAGTCCTGGATATTACGACTGATCCAAATGCCAAGATATTTAACTGTGTCCACTTCCCAGCGTAAGGGGTAGTCAGAGCTCACCTTGGGAGTATTGTCTGTCAAAGGGAATATAACCGATTTGGCCCAGTTTAGGGACACACCAGCCAGCCCTCTGAGTTTCACAAATTCACGGAGCAGGGGATTCAAATTATTGGCGCGATTTAGGACATATAGGGTGACGTCATCAGCATATAAGGAGATTAATAGGCTACGAGTGCTAAATCCTATGCCCCGTGCGGTATGGTGTTATCTAATTCTCGCCGCAAGGGGCTCCATCGCAATGGCAAATAACGAAGGAGACAGGGGGCAGCCCTGTCTCGTGCCACGGGATATGTCAAAGGGCTCAGAAAGTAGACCATTTACTCTCACTCTCGCCTTGGGCAGGGTGTGCAAGAGTCATATCAGATTTATAAATAAAGGACTGAACCCCATTTGTTCCAATATCCGAATGAGGTAAGGCCATTCAAGTGAATCGAAGGCTTTGTGGCGTCCAAAAACACCACAGCAGCCTGAACATCAGGGTGGAGGTAGTGCAGTACCGAAAATATAGTTCGTAGGTTATGTGAAGTCGCTCGTCCCGGTATGAAACCGGATTGGTCTGGGAGGGCTATCATCGGGAGTAATGGTTGCAATCTGTCAGCTATTATCTTTGCATAGGTTTTCACGTCGACATTAATGAGGGATAAAGGCCTATAAGAATCTAGCGACTGGCTATCTTTATCTGGTTTTAAAAGCGTAATAATCAGGGCCTCTGGCATTGACTCCGGCAGAATTTCCGCCTCTAGTGCTTCAGTGAAAACGGCATGCAGTCGCAGAGCAAGTTTGTCCACGTAGGTTTTGTAAAATGCCGTAGTGAGCCCGTCTGGCCCCGGGGCTTTATTCAAGGGAAGTCCCTTGATGACCTTAAATATGTCTTGGATTGTGACAGGGAGGTCCATATATTGACGATGAGCATTATTGAACAATACCAGGGCTATGGAATCTAAATTTGTGTTAAGGGAGTCTAGTGTCAGCATGTGTTTGGACTCATACAAATTGGAATAGCAGGAGGCAAATGTTTTTAAGACCTCCTCTTGGTCCACAATCACGTCACCTTCAGGATTAATAATAGAGTGGATGGTACAAAGTCAAAATATCAAGTTTAAAATTTCGACCTACCAAAATATCGTGTTTGAAATTTCGAAGGTGCAGAATATCGATGTCAAGAATATCGTTGGACAGAATATCGACCCTAAGGTAAGTAATATCAAAATTCTTTATATCGATTTAAGTAATATCGAAGTTAGTAATATCGATAGCATATATATCGATGTAACTAATTTCGATGACACTAATATCGATATTTGTGTTGTTTTTATGTTTAGGTCTCGGCTAAAGACGCGCGGAAGCGCGTCTCCGCCGAGATCTTTTGTCAGGGACTGTGCTTCCCAGGAGACAGCCTCAGCCACGCGCATTGCTTCTTCAAGGAGGCGATTTCCGCTGGCCACGCGCTCGCGAACGCGCTCAGCTGCTGTCTCCTGGGAAGCAGCAACACCACACGCGCATGCGCAGAAACAGCGACAGACACACACACGAGCGCTCATGCACGCACGCACCCACACATACAGCGAACCCACCCCCGCCGTCGCATGCATACACACACACACACGTGCACCGAGCATCCCCCACACCCCTCTGTTGTTGCACCCCCCACCCCTCCCCTCCGCCATCGCACCCCGCCCCCCAACCCTCCCCTCCGCCGTCGCACACACACACGCAGACATACAGGCATTCTCTCCCCCCCCGCCCCGCTCACCGGTCAAAGGCCCTCCGGACACGCAGACATACAGGCATTCTCTCCCCCCCCCGCCCCGCTCACCGGTCAAAGGCCCTCCGGACTTGTGCAGCCTCCGACCGCGGGGCTCTCCCTCGGTGCTCCTCCAGGCACTCCGTGGGCGCGGGCTTCACAAAACGGAAGTCCCGCCCCACCATAGGTTTCGTTTTGTCAGTCCCGCCCCACGATAGGTTTCGCATGCAGCTCGTCTGTCTGCTGAGCCGGTGTCGGCTCGGTTTGTATACTCGTACTAAACACATTTTTTATCATAAATGTTTTACTTGCTGCAAAAGGGAAAGCTTGTTTGTTAATAGTGCACCCGTCAGCATTATGGAGCTAAACACATATTTTATCACATATTTTTACTTGCTGAAAAGGAGAATGTGTTTTGCAGTGCATTTATCAGACTCACGTCACGCCGCTTGCTGCGGGTCGGGGGCGCACCGGCTTTTGTTTTCCCAATCACGACCAAACTGGCAGTAATATTACTTTTTTTTTTAAATGGTAAAACAGTTGATTTTAAAAGTTTGTCGAGCGCAGCCATGGCCATTGCAGAGAGTGGAGTGCCGTGCTGGTTTAATGGACCGACAAGCAACACGCAATGCGGCTTTAAACATATATAATAACCACGGGCATATTGGTATCAGAGATTATATTTAGTTAGACTAAAGGGACAGGTGTATATGTAAGCAAATGTATTATTGTTTAAAAATAGAATTAACAAAGGCATCGTGCTCCAAAATGAAGAAACTTATGCAATTTTTTTTAAAGCACCAGTGCAAACCTCCCGCACTCTGTTGACTGTATAACACCAGCAACCCTATCTTGTTCCAATTCCAAGAAACCTTTTGTGTTCCTGAAATATAGAAGGTGAAACCATGTGTAGAACATACATAGCCAATGGGAAATTTTAATGAACAGTAATTAATAATAAATCACAGCCGATCCTTAGCCTTTCAAATAATAAATAATCGACGAATACATTGATTTTCTTTCCACATAATCACATCTTTTGTAAAGAACACGTATTTCTCCACTTCTACTTGTTATGAAGTGCAGAGAATAGAGTGAGCGATGACTTATTCCACTTATGACAAATACCATCTTCTCCCTTCCAACTAAAAAAGCAACAGAAGTGTAGTAAAAAGACGATCCCTTTTTTAGGTCTTGTAGCGATACAGCGCGTCAGCGCTGTACTCGCCGAGATCTTTTGTCATGGACTGTGCTTCCCAGGAGACAGCCTCGGCCACGCGCATTGCCTCTTCAAGGAGGCGATTTCCGCTGGCCACGCGCTCGCGAACGCGCTCAGCTGCTGTCTCCTGGGAAGCAGCAACACCACACGCGCATGCGCAGAAACAGCGACAGACACACACACGAGCGCTCATGCACGCACGCACCCACACATACAGCGAACCCACCCCTGCCGTCGCATGCATACACACACACACACGTGCACCGAGCATCCCCCCCACCCCTCCGTTGTCGCACCCCCCCACCCCTCCCCTCCGCCGTCGCACCCCTCCCCTCCGCCGTCGCACACACACACGCAGACATACAGGCATTCTCTCCCCCCCCGCCCCGCTCACCGGTCAAAGGCCCTCCGGACTTGTGCAGCCTCCGACCGCGGGGCTCTCCCTCGGTGCTCCTCCAGGCACTCCGTGGGCGCGGGCTTCACAAAACGGAAGTCCCGCCCCACGATAGGTTTCGTTTTGTCAGTCCCGCCCCACGATAGGTTTCGCATGCAGCTCGTCTGTCTGCTGGGCCGGTGTCGGCTCGGTTTGTATCCTCGTCTCTCCTCGCTGTAGTCCGTGATGTGGCAGTAACTTGTACAGCTAGTGCATTGGTGAGTAAGTCAGTGTTCAAAAGCGTGGTAAGCCGGGGTGGTTCCATACATGCAACTTGGTTGATCCAGGGTGTGATCAGTGTGTTCCTGGGTTGATGAAGGGGAGAGTGCTTTGTTGGTCCATGGGCCTTTCGATTGCTGTTTGTCTAGTAAATGTTTTATTTGGTCGGGGTATTCCTCAGTAATATTAGCAAATTCATGAGTGATTTTTGTGGGATGTGGCGTCACCTTGGAGGTCATTAGGGATACCTCACGGTTAAAGGGATATACCTCAGTGGTCTAGGCACTTCATTAGTCTTGTGATTTTTTTGATGCCTCTTTTGGTCGAATAGGGGGACCATTTGCAGTCCACCGTCGAACATTTATTGTGATCCTTCTGGAGGCTAGAGCAAGTAACAGTGTCCCACAGGGGAAATGTTTTAGAAGACCGCAAACCTAAGACCCTCAAAATTTGTTATCCCGGACTCTGAGTGCACCGAGTGCGAGTACTGTGCTAGATTACTATTGTAAATTATGAACTGCACAGTAATAAAAGGCTCTTTGTGACAAAAGCAGTAACCCACAGACCTATTCACATAAAATACACTGTTATGCTCTGCGTGGTACAAGTTCGTTGCAGCAGTCATTGACTCTTAAAAATGGTTATGAAAAGAAGGCATAAAACAACTAGCTTATAACATGGAGAAAATAAAAAGTGCTGAACAAGCACTCTAAGACAAAATCACAGCAAGAAAACTAGAATGTGTGGCGCTGCAGAGAAGTTTCCAATTCAACATTTATGTGTTTTAACCACTCAGTCTACTTTTTTTTATCTGCAATGCCATGGATATCTGCAATCTTGATTGAAGAGATCGGCAACTTCTTAACTTTGGCAAAGGAGTTTTTGTAAACTAAATGGCAAACCCCCAGCTGTTCTCATCGCGCTGCGAAAAAACTGCTTATTATGAAAAAGTGAATCACACAGCCATCGACACACAAGAATCCCGTTTGCACTTCCTGGTGCACTAAATGCCACTCAAGACTCAAGTGCTTCTGTTCCTCCACATAATTTGCCTCATCAGAAACGGGTCCGTAAAAAAATTGACAAAGAAACTGTTTCACATCAAAGATTCAAACGTTTGCATAGGAGAAAAACAAGGCTTTTGTTCATGAGCAAAAATAAATCCATATGCATGGTGAAGGAACAAGATGAGTGATGTGGGTTATTATTTCCATGACACAAGTGAGGTAAATGGTTAAAACATGTTTACAGTTAATAGTACCCATGCTTTCCTTTTTGTAGTAACACCAAAAATGAGTTAACGCCCCGTCTTTTCATACATTTTATGTGATAAATGAAAAGAAAAATAAATCATTTTTCTTTCCCTCTAAGCATGACACCTGGCAAACGTACAACATATTTCAAAGTTGATTGATCAGGAAATACAAAACTACACATCCTATAAACTGGGCTGCCTCAAAACTAATGGGACCGTGCATTCTTTTACATATGTGATCATCGAAATAATGTCTGAAATATTGATAGCTTTATATAGCATCTAATTTTTCTACGTTTAACTAGAGAAACTGGTTCGTCCCCCACTACAAAAGCGGACAATGACATTGGTACTAAAATCATACAACATGGTAGCTGCAGGAACCAACTGGCTCCGTGTAATTTTCCTCATCTATTGTTGACGTTTGCACCCTTACACCCCTGTGTCCTCACCTCTATGTGCAAGAACCTGCCCCTCCCGCTGCACCTGTTAGGCTCGCTTGTGTGCACTCCTCTCTGCCTCCCGCTCTGTGCACCTCTGCGCCTTCCTATGCATTCTTCTGTGCACCTCTACACTCCCTGTCTCTTTCGTGCTGTGCGCATCTATGTCCCTCCCCATCCCCGCTTGCACCTCTCGGCTTCTCTTGTGTGCATCCCTCTGCCTCTCCGTGCCCTGAGTTTATGCTTACCTCTGCGCTTCCATTGTTTCATGTTTGCACGTCCCTGCTTCCTTGTGTGTGCACACCTCTATCCCTTCTCTCTTTGTGCATGCTTCTGTCATAAGAACGGTAGTGGTACTGGTAGGCTGTTTTTTATTTATTTATTAGTTTTCACTTTTATATAGCGCAAACTTTACCCGCAGGTATCCGAGCGCTTTAAATCAGCATGCTTATAACAAGCAAGACTAGCACTCTATATTACTGCCAACTTAGCTTAGCATAAGCAACAGCTAACCACTCACAAACAATGTTTATATATCAATTGCAAATGTAAAAAAAATTAATGCAAAGCATTGTCATTTACAATGCCAGTAACTCAAACTTTAATGCTGCGAGACCTATTGCATTGCAAATGCTTGTTTTTATTATGTATGTGTTATATGTTTTAGTTAAGTATTTAAAATAATTTATATTATATGTGTATTACTTTTATATATGAATAAATGTATTTATAAGTAAATTATATGTTTAAGTACCGGAGCGGGTTGTGGGTTTATAGGGGAATAGGGTGGGAAGTAAATTAATTGTAATTAATTAATAATGTTTTTAGGTATAATTAATTTTTTAATTAAATATTAATTAGCAATTAATTAGTTTAATTGGTAAATTAATTATTTAATTAGTAATTAATGTTATTTTTAAGTAAATGTAATTTTTTAGTACCGGAGCGGGTTGTGGGTTTATAGGGGAATAGGGTGGGAAGTAATTTAATTGTAATTAATAAAATATTTATTTATGTATAATTTATTATGTAAATAATTATTAATTGGCAATTAATTATTTTAATTGATAAATTAATTATTTGATTGGTAATTAATGTTAATTTTAATTAAATGTTATGTTTTAGTACCGGAGCGGGTTGTGGGTTTATAGGGGAATAGGGTGGGAAGTAATTTAGTTGTAATTAATAAAATAATTATTTATGTATATTTATTTTGTAATTAATTATTAATTGGCAATTAATTATTTTATTTGATAAATTAATTATTTAATTGGTAAATAATGTAAATGTTAATAAAAATGTTATGTTTTAGTACCGGAGCGTGTTGTGGGTTTATAGGGGTATTGGGTGGGAAGTAATTTCATTGTAAATATTTTATTATTTATACATTTTCTGTTGTGGATAATTAATGTATTAAATAATTATTAATTGGTAATTAATTATTTTAATAGCTAATTATTTTTTGTCAATTAATATGTGTAATTTGTAAAAAAATTGTAATAACTAGAAACATTAATTAATTAATTGTTAAACTTTTTTTAAAGTATTCATTTGTATAATGTATTTTAATTTTTAATATGGATTTACATTTCAATAATATTATTTTGTTATGATAAATAATGTATTCTTTAATATTTATTATTTGGTGAGTAATATTTAATAATTATTATTTATTGGTGTTTGTTGTTAATTTATTGTCAATTGATTATTCAAATGTAATTGGTTTTATTAATTATTACTTGTTTTTTATTGATGTTGATGTATTTAAAAAATTAATTATACATTATTTCTAAAATAAACATTATTTAGAAGTATGTTAAAATAAAAATCTATGTTATTAAACGCTTTCCCTACTGTTGCACCCTTTGGAGTTGGAATAGTAATTTTTCCCCCTACGCTATCCAAAGCTTTCCCTACTGTTGCACCCTTTGGAGTTGAAATAGTAATTTTTCCCCCTACGCTATCCAAAGCTTTCCTTACTGTTGCACTCTCTGGAGTGAGAATAGTAATTTTACCCCTACACTATCCAACGCATTCCCTACTGTTGCACTCATTGGAGTGGGAATAGTCATTTTTACCTACCCGCTATCCAACACGTTCCCTACTGTTGCACCCACTGGAGTGGTGGAGTGGGAATAGTAATTTTTACCCGTACCCTATCCAACGCTTTCTCTACTGTTGCACTCACTGGAGTGGGAATAGTAATTTTTACCCAACCGCTATCCAACGCTTTCCCTACTGTTGCAATCTCTGGAGTGGGAATAGTAATTTTACCCCCTACACTATCCAACGCTTTCCCTACTGTTGCACCCTTTGGAGTTGGAATAGTAATATTTACCCTTACGCTATCCAACGCTTTCCCTACTGTTGCACTCACTGGAGTTGGAATAGTAATTTATACTCTTACGCTATCCAACGTTTTCTCTACTGTTGCACTCACTGGAGAGGGAATAGTAATTTTTACCCAGCTGCTATCCAACGCTTTCCCTACTGTTGCACTCTCTGGAGTGGGAATAGTTATTTTTACCCACCCGCTATCCAATGTTTTCTCTACTGTTGCACTCTCTGGAGTGTGAATAGTAATTATTTTCCCTACGCTATCCAATGCTTTCCCTACTGTTGCACCCTTTGGAGTTGGAATATAAATTTTTACCCTTACGCTATCCAATGCTTTCCCTAATGTTGCACTCATTGGAGTGGGAATAGTCATTTTTACCTACCTGCTATCCAACACCTTTCCTATTGTTGCACCCACAGGAGTGGGAATAGTAATTTTTACCCGTACGCTATCCAACGCTTTCCCTACTGTTGCACTCACTGGAGTGGGAATAGTAATTTTTACCCACCCGCTATCCAACGCTTTCCCTACTGTTGTACTCTCTGGAGTGGGAATAGTAATTTTACTCCCTACACTATCCAACGCTTTCCCTAATGTTGCACTCATTGGAGTAGGAATAGTAATTTTTACCTACCCGCTATCCAACACTTTTCCTACTGTTGCACCCACAGGAGTGGGAATAGTAATTTTTACCCGTACGCTATCTAACGCTTTCCCTACTGTTGCACTCACTGGAGTGGGAATAGTAATTTTTACCCACCCGCTATCCAACGCTTTCCCTACTGTTGCACTCTCTGGAGTGGGAATAGTAATTTTACTCCCTACACTATCCAACGCTTTCCCTACTGTTGCACCCTTTGGAGTTGGAATAGTAATTTTTACACTTACGCTATCCAACGCTTTCCCTACTGTTGCACTCACTGGAGTTGGAATAGTAATTTATACTCTTATGCTATCCAACGCTTTCCCTACTGTTGCACTCACTGGAGTGGGAATAGTAATTTTTACCCAGCTGCTATCCAACGCTTTCCCTACTGTTGCACTCTCTGGAGTGGGAATAGTCATTTTTACCTACCCGCTATCCAACACTTTCCCTACTGTTGCACCCACTGGAGTGGGAATAGTAATTTTTACCCGTACGCTATCCAACGCTTTCTTTACTGTTGCACTCTCTGGAGTGGGAATAGTAATTTTACCCCCTACACTATCCAACGCTTTCCCTACTGTTGCACCCTTTGGAGTTGGAATAGTAATTTTTACCCTTACGCTATCCAACGCTTTCCCTAATGTTGCACTCATTGGAGTGGGAATAGTAATTTTTACCTATCCGCTATCCAACACTTTCCCTACTGTTGCACCCTCTGGAGTTTGAATAGTAATTTTTACCCTTACGCTAGCCAATATAATTTATATTTATTTATATATTTTATAATTTTTTTATTATGTTACATAATCTTGTGTTTTAATATTGAAAGTATATTTAATTGTTTTTATGTATTACATATAATTATTTATTATTATTTGTGTTATTATTTTATGAGTGTTGATGTATTTGTAATTTATAGTATTTGTTAATATTTTAAATTAAAAAAATAAATAATAAATATTATAATTAATTAAATATATATTACATATTGTATGTTTAATTTTAATTAAATGTTTAACATTAAATATGTATTATTTATTCATTTTGAACATTCTAAAATATTTTTACATAAGTTTAAATTATATAAAAGTATTATTTACTTTATATTTCTTTTTTTTATTAAATAAAAAAAACAATATTTTTAATTACGATATTTTTAACATCGATATTTTAGTTTCAATATTTTTGTACTTACCATGTTGTAGATAGGGTGTCGATATACTTGCCTTCGATATTCCAGCGTCAATATTTTGTCTGTCGATATCCTGTCTCTCGATATTCTGTGAGATTTAGAGTGGATGTATGTGGTTGGTGCCGTAGTTGAAATGAGGCGGCCAGAGTTCTGCTAGGTCTATCACCCTCTCCGTACCTCCGAGCTTCAGCTTGTTTGCCCAGGAACTTCAATTCCCGCTGTGCCTCCTCCGTGAAATCTAAAAGTTTAGCCTTAATTTGTGTAGCAAGTTCGGGAGAGGGGCATTCACAAAAGCGTGTCTCCATCTCTTTCAGCTCTCTTTCCAACCCGTTCAAGGTGTTCCTGACTGCTTTAAGGACACCCGCCTGCCACGCTATACATTGCCCCCTTATGACAACTTTGAACGCATCCCATAATATCGATTCCGTGGAAACAGAGCCCGTGTTGGTCTCAAAATAGTGTATGATATAAGCTCGAATCTCTTCGGAAAAGGCCGTATCCAGCAGCGCATGCGGTGGCAGGCGCCAGGTGAAGGCGCGAGTGGGCACCCCTGGGATCTGGATTTCCAAAAGGCATGGGGCATGATCTGATAGGGATCTGGCCTGATTACACACATTTACTGTCCATGTAGCAACATTCTGTGACACCAACCAGAAGTCCAGCCGTGACCAGGCCGCATGGTGACTCGATATGCAAGTTCCCTCCCTAACGTGTGTGTGTTGTGCCCTCCATATATCCGACAGTGAGCCTTCTTTGATAATATCAGCTAGTGTTTGGCTTGCGTTTGGGTGCAGCGGTCTGGGCGCGCCTTTGCGATCTAAAGAATCATTCAGCACAGTATTGAAGTCACCCTCCCATATGATCGTGGAGCAGTCCATCAGCACTATCTGAGCCCATACTGATCTGAAGAAGTCTGGTTCATCAACATTCGAGCCATAAACAGCTATCAGCACCAGTGGGTTTCCCATTAGGGTCCCGTGCACCACAACATATCTACCGTCTGGATCACTATGCACTGTATGTTCTCTCCAGTCTATACCTCTGCGCACTAGTATAGCCACTCCACGGGCATAGTTCGAGTATATGACGGAATAGATGGAGCCCCATCTGGAATGTTTAAGTCTCGGGGACGGCGCAGAATTAATATGTGTCTCCTGTAGGAAACAGATATCTATGTTGTGTCGCAATAGATAGCTATGCATCAGCCTCGCCTTCCTACTATCACTTAAACCTCGGATGTTTCAGGTCAATATCTTTGTCACCCCCATCTATCTGCAGTTAGCATTTCACAGTCGTAAGCTAGTCGACCCACAGCAAGTCTAAGTGCAATAATAACATAAACATGAAGCCATGCATTGTAGTACTGATCAAGTGCCAAACATCCCAACATCCCCAACCTCCCCCCGCCCACACCAACCCCCAAATCAGGTTGTGATAAATCCCCCCCCCGAATTATGCATATCGTAAGAACAACTAACAGTTGCAAATAGTGGGAGACACCCCTGAGAGGCGTGGTATCTCGAGCATACACCCCTGTTCGCACAGGGTGGCTGTGCTATCTCAGTTTAGTTTGCTGGCACTGTATATGCAGATGCAATGAAAACTTGTAATCACACCTAAGAGGTTGATCGTCGACAACAACATATATGGCAATGCGAGCCCAAAAAAACGATTGCATTGCCTGTTCAGTGGTAGAGCCCAATGGGACATTACAAAGCATAGAAAGGGAGAGCCCGCCAGAGAGGCAGTACAATGTAATCAATATATAAGTGTCACAGCAAATATGAACCTGTTAGGATCAATCATTGTCACCCAGGCGATCCTCTGCATCTCCCAGCCGCGCCAATTTCCTTTTTGACCTGGCGCCACGTATATGCATCGCAAATTTCAGAGCGGATTGAGCGTCAGTGAAATAATGTGTGGTGCCTTCATGTTCCACCCGCAGTTTCGCAGGGTATAAAAGAGAGTATGGGATCTCCACTTGAAACAACAATTGTTTAGCCGGCAGAAACTCCTTGCATGCTGCCTGTACTAGGGGGGTGAAGTCGGGGTAAAATGAGACAGTATTACCTTTATGTGTTATCTTCCCCTTCTCTTGTGCAAGGCGCAGTATCAAATCCCTGTCCTGGAAATTGAGTAATTTTACAAGGATAGGTCATGGCGTCGATCCCACTGGCTGCTTTTTACCCAGCGCCCTATGTGCTCTCTCAACAGTGAATACCTGCGACAGATTTGGGTCATAGAGTTCATGTAGCAAATCAGTGATGAACACCTCCATTTTCCCAATGGCTGTAGTTTACGGAATACCGGTTATGCGGACATTGCATCTCCGAGAGCGCGCTTCCAAGTCGTCTGCCTTTGCGCGTAGGATCTCAATCTCCTTCTCCATGTTAGTGATGTGCTTTTCGGTTTCCTGTTGGAATTCGCAGCATTCTGTGTTCCGATTCTCCAGGCAGTCCAGCTGTGTCTCATGGGTGACAACCTGGGCCTTCACAGTCTCCAGCTGGGACGTCATGGTATCAAGCTTAGTGTCTATGCTTTTAAGGCTTGAGCGCACTTCTAGCAGCAGCGCCTTGACATCTATGTCCTGGTTGTCCCCTTGCGAGTTCGTCTCCGCAGCCTCCGGGTCCGGGTCATGCTGTTTAGCTTGGCGTCGTTGCTCAAACGTGAGTTTAGGTTGGCGAGTGTCATCCTTACCCATCTTGCGTGCTCAAGTGGGACACCGTCCGCGCACTCACCCGAGGCCTTCACAGAGGGTCTGCCGGGCCCTGGATGCCGTGTAAGTTCAATTGTAGGTGTCAGCAGAGGGCAGGTGTCCTGCACGTAATTCCTGCAGTCGCGGTCAGCTTGGCAAGACAGTAAGTGAATTAGTTAGGCCGCGGTGCAATGCACACCCAGGATAGTGGTCGCCTCAAAGTGCGGTGTCAGCGGGGTCCAGCCCCTGAGGAGTGAGCTTCGAGCAGGAGAAATCCCACAGTGACCTTCCGTAGCGTCAAGTTCAGCATCACCCCACAGCCCAACATCGAGTCTTCACAGATTGCAAAGCGCAATCACGTGTGGGTGCAAGCGTGTGTAGGTGTCTTGGGCCAACCTCAGGTGTAGGGGGAATGCACCCGTCCTGTACCCGCTCTGCCGTGCTTCGACCGCACTTACAGTTATGTGAGGCAAATTGGAGCTCTCCTCACAGTGCAGTACACCGGCGCCATTACAGTTTAGGCACCCCAGGCGCTCCCGGGTCTCGAAGTGGCGGCAGGGCTCACCTCCGCGAACGCAGTCTGGGAGTTTGCAGCACCGCCGGTCTGGAGGATTGTGCGCTCAAGGCAAGATTTCCCGTCTGGTCAGGGGTGCAGGCACTGTGGGTCGGGGAGGCAGAGTTCTACCGTACACAGCTCCAATGGCCCCGCAAGTGTCCCCAATCTAAGATGGCGGCTCGCCCAGCTCCTCAAAAAGTCGGCAAAGAAGGGTTTTTTCAGATAAATACCGCAATGTGTGAGACGTCGCTGCAGTAGCAAGTGTCCTGGCAATACCTCTTTTAATCCTCCAACCTCTCTTTCCCAGGCAAGGATCTCTGTGCTTCCAGCGCGGACGCCGACCAGGTGGGCCTCCGCAGCACCGAACTGGAGTAGGCTCAGGTATCCGATCAGGGCGCACAGCAGGCGAATCGCAACTCAGCTGCACCTCGGCGGAGTCTCTGGGACTGAAATCTCCCATTTCTGACACTTCTGGGCCTGGAAAATCAGTGCACCGGTGCCGCCGGTCCTCCGTCACCCTCCGGTGTAGTTTTTAACAGTATGCCTCGCAAATAAGACAGGATTTTTCCAGGATTAATGCCACAGCCATCGGAGCTCGCTTAACAAGCGGCCATTTCGCTGCCCGGTCGGCCACGCCCCCTGAAGTTATCTTAATACTTAGTGCCACTTGGCAGACTTGGCAGACTTGTCTTGTGAAATGTAAAATAAAATTTTGCTCCTGTCATTTTGCCTTTTATTTGCCTAGACAATTATGGGTTAAATAGAGATACCCTTTCAAATCACCGGCAATGAACTAACAGTACCCTCCTTGGAAAACCAAACAGGCAGGGTAAAAATACGTTATTTACCAGAACAATACAAGCAGCAGCAGTCAACTCTCTGAAGAACACAAAGAAGGAAAACAGTGTGATGGCACCCCTCTACCTGAGCCCACCCTCATCCTTGAGGTTGTTGTGATTTAGGCGGAGGACCTGAAACAACGATGTGATGCACCCTGTCTGGCAGGGTCGGACCGGGACACAAAATAGGTCCAGGCACCAAAATTAAAGTGACCCCAATTAGCGAAGCAGATAGCTAAAAAGTGGTAATATCAGGGAAATCAACAGTAAAAACCAGCCCACCTGGTCATAAAACCCACCCACAACTGCTAAAAAACCGTTCCACACATTGATCTGTCAGAACAGCCCATTGGGCACTGCCCGATTGCCCTATAGGCCAGTCCGACCCTGCTGCTATGAACAGGTGCAGCACATGGTGCCTCCCCATGTGGATTGCCAATGCTTCACATAGAAAGACTCCAGACCCTGGTACCCATCACATCCCCCATGCTGCAAAGTATGTTTGACATACAGTATTAACCTCATCACTGCGGCGCGAATTCCTCCGCAGTGCTGAAGATTCCAATCGCGGAAATGGTCATGACGGCTCCCGGCCGTCATCAGCATACGCCCACCGCGACTCATGATGGCTGGGAGCCATCATGAGCATCAGACAACTGCACATACACAACCTGTATTTTACTCTGGCCACTGGACACACTCATGTGTGTGCGCCTTTATAAGGGAGCGAGCAAAAAGGTGAACGTGCTTGTGAGAAGGACAGGATCTGACCAAGAGAGGGGGAAGAGTGTAAATGTAAATGTAAATGTAAATGTATGAAACTTATATAGCGCAGGATTTACCCTGGGGCATCTCCGCGCTTGCTTAGGGAACCCGTCCTGGTATTCCCCTGTGAGATAACCCTGGAAGGGTATCCACAAGGTGAAAGCCAGGCATCCCGCCGCGAAGGGCCGATGTGGAGATTAAGCAAGCTATTGCCCAGAGTCGCAGAGTGTGAACCCGTGAGTCGAGAAGGCACCGGAGCGAGAATTAACAAGTCCTTGGGATTATTGAGCCCAAGACCCACCGAGGCGGGGAATTGAACCCTGGTCCAGGGCCGAACTCAAGCTCCAGGTCTGCCGCCTCTAACCCCTGAGCCACACTTCTCCACTGGGTAAGGTAAAGTGTGTGAAGAGGGCAAAAAGAAAGCTAAAGTATCAACACAAACTCCAGCAATTTGTAAGTAGTCCCAGGCCTTCATTTTGCTCCATTTTCACAACTATATATATATATATATATATATATATATTACCTACTGGCGGTCGCCAGTAGGTATATATAGTTAGGATTTTTTCCCTATGGGATTTCTGAAAATTCTATGCCTAATAACTTTTGCGTTTGTGGACGGAATTGGCTGAAATTTTCAGGAAAATGGCACATTTTGTTTCTGAGCAGCCCTTGAAAATTTGGGGGGGTTTTGTGGAGGGGGGGCCGAGAAAAAAGGGGGGTCCCAAAACGCGTTTTCCCCATGTTAATTTCCATAGGGCGGTTGGACTCACTTTTAGCCCGAACGGCTGAATGGATTTTCACGAAACTTGGCAAAATTGTAGGGACTGTTAGCCCGATGTGCCTTTGCTAGGTCTCAATATATGTGCTTCAGTGGATTTTGAGAAATTAACGTTTAAATCAAGATATATATCTGTAACAGCGCTCCGGGCAGCTATCCGGTTAGCGAACCTTTCGCGTAACGGAACTTTGCGATGAGAAGCTGATTGGCCCTCCGGTGTCTGTCAACATTCTAAACAGTCCGGAGCGGCCGCCATCTTGTCTCTCGGTAGGATCGAGAGACAAGAGGAGGCCAAAACAAAGGGGGAAATTACCATAAGGGGGCATAGTAGATCCTTGTTGACCCCCTAGGTTTTATGTGGAGGTTTTAAAAGGGCCTAGGAGGGTCCAAAAAAAAAAATAACGTGGTAAGCGCCAAGTTCGCGAACCGGAAAGCGTTCTGGGCAGCGAACTTTATGGATAAAAGAATGAAAGACTTTTCTAATACTGTATGTTAATTATTTGTTGGTTTTGTTGATTATTTTTTAATTTTTTTATTTTTTAAGCAATTTTTTATTGTTGTGATTGTGTTTCAAAATTTAATAACATTTCTAACATTTAACTAGTTTATGAATTACATATAAAAATGATTAAAGACTCAAACAATTTTTTAATATTACATACAATTTTATTTTTCGGATTGTTTTTCGAAATTTAATACAACGTCTAGCATTTCACTGTCTGATATGTGTTCTTGTTCAGTGAACATAAGTTCAAACATTTGACCGTCATCATAATGAAGTAAATGATCCACTGATTCTACACATTGAACTAATTCATGGTCCCGTGATTCATCCATGAAATCTGAGTCATCATTGTCCGCAATAACTTTTTCTGTGTTGGTCTCCAGAACAATTTCGAAGGAAACATTCTGCTCACCTTACATTTTATTGCTGTAATTTGCATAAAAAATAAATATATCAGTAGAGATAGGGCACTGTTGGGTTTAAGTTCAGACAGGCACTTGTGAGTTTATAACAGAGAAGTAATCTATGGGCACTGTATGGTTTCAGGCGTGAAGTAGTACTATTAAAAAGTGCCTGTGAAGAAGCCTAAGTAAATTCATAATTATACCACAGAAACCTAAATCAGTCCATAATTATAATAAAGAAGCCTTTCTCAATGTCTAACTCTTACAGAGGGATAGTATATAACTATCTGAAAAAGTTTACCATATTTACTTATAGTGCACAATATACTTCAGTTTTAAAAATAACAACTTACCTTTAGAAACAAGTTGATGTTATTAGTGATATTCTAAATGATATATACAACAACAAGTAGTAGTCAAAATGGCTGTGTTTCCTTCTCTCCCTTTATATATATACAGGTATATAACCAATCAAATGTCAGGTAATAAAAGTAGAAAATGAAAGTAACATTTTCATTGGTTGTCAATTCCAACAATTCAGATGTGTTTTGTGAAGTAATTTACCTCACGGTATTTGGAGAGGTCTACAGGCTAAATGGCTAAATGGAATTTCAATGAAATTTGTGAGAATGGAAGGGATTGTTATGTAGTATGAGCTAATCTATATTTGGTGAGAGTGTCTCTAGTCGTTTTTCTGTAAATTACTTTCCCGCCTTTTTTTAGGACCGCTTTCCGGGAAGCGGCCCGGTTAGCGAACCTTAAGCGTCACGGGAGTCCACCATTTTGTGTTTCGGTCGCATTAAGATACAAGATGGAGGGCAAATAATGTTTAGAATGGGTAGAAGGGGTCATGGTAGACTTATCTTGACCCCCTAGGTTTTCGGAGCGTGGCTGAGGAGGCTTATATGTGCGGAAAAAAAAACTTTTTTAAAAAAAATTCCGCGAGGTTAGCTTTCGGTTAGCGAACCGGGTAGCGCTCCGGGGAGCGAATTTTGTGGAAAATTAGTGAAAAAAGTTAGAGAAAAATAATAATTGTGAGTGATCAGATGTAGGGTAGCTCTGAGAAGAGCTTTTGGGTTTATGGTACATTTAGGTACTTATAAGTAGGTACCAATGCACAGTCTTAAATTCAGAATGAAAATTCTGTTGCCCTCATCTGAGAAGTGAACTCCATCTCCTCTGTAGATATCTTGCATGTAGTAACGCAAGTTATTGTTGTACAGAGAGCCCATTCCATGGTCTCTCATGTAAGCTGAAACAGATTTGTTTACATGCTTCCTCGCTTTCTCAATTTGTGGACAAAATTGGTTGGACCACCTCCATTTCTGTCTTTGGCATATATTGGAATATACCAAGGCAGTTTGAGGAAAAAGTGCCATTAATTGCTCAAAGGTGTCCTTTAAAAGCATTTCCAGACCTACCCCTGTCAAAGTGCCCAAATCATTACCTCCACAGTGCACTATTAACAGGTCAGGTTTTGGCAAATGCATAAAGGTTTTCACCAATGGTATCAATTGGTGACATTTTAATCCTCTTTGGCCCAACCACTTAATTTCCACATCTTGTAAATTGAGGTTAGGTAAATTTCTGCTCTCAGCATACCTTTGAGCCCAGTGGATGTAACTATGTCCAACAATCCAGACCTTAAACATGGTGGGAGAAGGTTGTTCTGCAGTCAGATGAAGTGTGGTAATGAAAGGGCAGTTGAAACAGTAGGAGTTTCTAAAGAAAAAAAAACTGTGGATTTACAATGCTAATGATTCATTAGCAGTGATTGGTGCATTTCCATTTCTGAAAACAGAAAGTTAGGGTGCATGGATGTGTTCTTTGAAAGATGTAATTTGAATGGTCAAGGAAGAAACATTTAATGAAAGATTGCACTGGTTACGCAGGTGCACTGAGAGTTCAGAGTTCAATTGAAACATTGTTGTGTGAATTTGCAAACATGAGAGGTCTTCCAGGAGGTGGTTGCTATGGAAACAAGGCAGACAGGGCAGAGGGGGGAAGGGTTTTGATTTGAAAAAAGTGAGGGAAGAGGTATGATTGGCTAATATGAGAGATATGTGAAAAGAATATCTGTATTTCTGTGCTTTCAATAGCTGCAGCCTTTGGAGTGCATCCTTTTTCTTCTGCTGAAGACAATTTGGTGTATTTCTTAGACTGTTTTCAAAACTCAAAAAATATTTGCTAAGGTGAGAAAAGATTTATTTAATTTAGAAAGAGAATAGTATGATTTAAGGAGAAAATGATGAAGAAAGCTGTGTTTTTAAAATGTGGTTTTGTCTCTAGTGATATACTAATAGAATTAGTTTCATAGAGAAATTGTAATTGCATATTTGGTGTAACATTCTGGCATGCAGTAACACAAGTTATTGTGGTACATGGAGCCCATTTTATGGTCTGTTATGTAAGCTGAAACAGAGATGTTGCTTTTAAAAACGATTTAAGAAATCAATTTCATTTCTGGATATGTACTGCTAGAGCTTCATAGGTTGTTTTGAGCCATATTTATAAGGTATTTGAGTGTCTAAGATGTTATGTTTTCCTTTTAAAATGTAAAGTGTTCCTCATGGGGCAAGTGTCTTGTAAATACGCTCCCACTTGTGCTTGGCAAATTTAGATTTTGATTATGGGAGTTACCTAGCCATGTTAATAGTGTCCCAAAAATGGTGCTAGGGAATTGCAGAAAACACTTTCATGTGTCTCAAGGACATTTTTAGTCATTTCTTCATGAATGCAGGTATACAATTGATTTATATGCTGTGTTTAAAAACGAATTTTGAAATCAATTACATTTCAGCATATGTACTGTTAGAGCTTCATAGGTTGTTTGGGGTCATATTTAGAAGACATTTTAGTGTCTTTGATGTTATTTTTCCCTTTTTAAATGGAAAGCGTTCCTCATGGGGCCCTGAGCAGTTTTTAGCCATGTTATTTAATAGGAAGTGGATAACATGGCTAAGAGCATTTGCTGGAAAGTGCATGAATATTGCTGACTTTTCTGCGATGTTATTTTTCCCTTTTTAAATGGAAAGTGTTCCTCTTGGGGCAAGTGTCTTGTAAATACGCTCCCACTTGCGCTTGGCAAATTTAGATTTTGATTATGGGAGTTACGTAGCCATGTTAATAGTGTCCCAAAAATGGTGCTAGGGCATTCCAGAAAACACTTTCATGTGTCTCAAGGACATTTTTAGTCATTTCTCCATGAATGCAGGTATACAATTGATTTATATGCTGTGTTTAAAAACGAATTTTGAAATCAATTACATTTCAGGATATGTACTGCTAGAGCTTCATAGGTTGTTTGGGGCTATATTTAGAAGGCATTTTAGTGTCTTTGATGTTATGTTTACCTTTCTAAATGGAAAGCGTTCCTCTTGGGGCAAGTGTCTTGTAAATACGCTCCCACTTGCGCTTGGCAAATTTAAATTTTGATTATGGGAGTTACCTAGCCATGTTAATAGTGTCTCAAAAATGGTGCTAGGGCATTCCAGAAAACACAATCATGTGTCTCAAGGACATTTTTAGTCATTTCTTCATGAATGCAGGTATACAATTGATTTATATGCTGTGTTTAAAAACGAATTTTGAAATCAATTAAATTTCAGGATATGTACTGTTAGAGCTTCATAGGTTGTTTGGGGTCATATTTAGAAGGCATTTTAGTGTTTTTGATGTTATTTTTCCCTTTTTAAATGGAAAGCGTTCCTCATGAGGCCCAGAGCAGTTCTTAGCCATGTTATTTAATAGGAAGTGGATAACATGGCTAAGAGCATTTGCTGGAAAATGTATGAATATTGCTGATTTTTCTGCGATATTCATGCATTGCGGCCGTTTTTTTTCACATTTGCAAGCACTTCTTAGCCATGTTATCCAATGGGAGGTGGATAACATGGCTAAGAGCATTTGCTTCAAAGGTTGTTTGGGGTTATACACCATTTTTGGGAAATTAGTAACATGCCTATCTAACTCCCATAATCAAAATCTAAATTTGCCAACCGCAGGTGGGAGCATATTTACAATAAATTTGCACCACGAAGAACGTAAAATAGCATACTAGATACTCAAATGCCTTACAAATATGACCCAAAACATCTTATGAAGCACTAGTAGTGCATATTTCCAGAAATGTATTGGTTTTCATTTAATGATTTACTTCATTGGTAGGCCTTCACATGTTTTTTTATTTTGATATTTTTCAGTGAAAATCTTATCTGCAACCATGTGTTGGCCTCACCTCAAATAAACAAAACAGGTGATGGACTGAATGTGGATCAATGACACACATTTACCCCAGTCTAAAGATCAGGGCCTAAACAAATCTTTAGATAGGCTACATCTTATCGTCATCCTGAATTAATGATTTAAAATATTAGGGAGTGATTTATGAGTGTTGTATGCCTTTTTTGTACCATTGAGTGTCATTTTTGTGATGCAGTGCTGGTGGAAAACATTTGCTATGTTTAATAATTAGTACGGCATTAAGTTTTAGATGACTGTTATTTATTTACTGTTTGGTAATAGTGGTTAATAACATTTTATATTATATTTTTCCACAGATTCAACTGCAGATTCTTTCATAGTTTGGAAAATGCCTTCCAAAAGTCGAATACGAAAGGCTAGAAAACGTCAAAGACAGCAGGATGATGTTTTATTGCAGCAGTCCTCTTCCCCAAATACTTGTCAAAACACCAAGAAAGGTCCGGGTAAGAGGACGAAATCATTCTTAAGAAATATTTGTAGTAAAAAAAGTTTTGCTCAAAAAAATGTTTCAGTTCACAAAAAGAAAAGTAATTTAAATGGAAAGGAGAGACCCATCACAAATGTTACTGGTAGAGGAAGAGATAACTCTGTGCATGATAGTAGAAGGAAACAACAGTTTAGGGACATTCGAAATCGAATGTTCCGTAATAGGATATTAGTTAATTTATTGAAAAGTATTAAAAAGAAAGGCCAACAGAAAGCGGCATTTTATAAGAAGAAGAAAAATGTAGAGAAAATTATTGATCATGCTTTTGAAATTAAGCGAAAGTTGTTTATTTTGGTAATCAATAGAATTAGGAAACTAAGCAAGGTAATTTCTGATTTCAAAACAAAAAGTAGATGGAAGAGAGTAGTAAATCGTACTAACTTTTGTGAAGTTTTTTCCGGAGAATGGATGCATAGTTCAAGTTCTGAGGCATTTTTTAATGAGGAGACTTATTTTCAGGATAATGATTTGGTGCATGCAGTTGACATCAGTGGTCGAGCTTATGAAGTGAAGGATGGTTGTCCAGTTGAAAAAGAACAACTTGTGACAACAGAGACAGAAGAGGCGCTAAGTGATGAGGTTTTAGGAAGACGTCCTAAGGGTCCTGTGTACATTTGGAAGTGTAGTTCTATTTGCAGTGTGCGACAGGTTTCCATCAATTTGCTTTGTGATTTTATACGGACATTTAATAAGAAAAGTTTGAAGCAGAAAATGAAGTTGTTGCAAGATTTAGATCCTTGCAGAGTGAGACAAATGACAGGTTTGCGTGGTCATTCACTGGCTTGTCTTTCCAGGAGAGTATGCCAGAGTGTTTTTCATCATTTCAGGATGCTAGCAGTGCATCATAATAAAGTGAGAAAATTAGTGAGAATGTTGTATTATGCTAAGAGTCCAGCAATTATGCTTAAACAATTATGTGCTGCTCTTTTGCATGGCTCTGAAATAGATGTGAAAAATATTTGTGAAGAAATTGAGTTTTGTTACTTTGGTAGTAAAGATGAGAATGTTCAAATTGACCCTGAAGTAGAGGGTAATGTGGAAGATAATGTACAGGTTTCCAGTACAGATAATTTTCAGAAGGAAATTGCCACGTTTCAGATGAAATCAAGTGAGAGGCCTAATTTCACTTGTGTATGTTGTCGACGCACTTATTATAAGAATCAGACTAAGGTAGTGGATTTATATGCAAAAAGTGAAAGGGAAAATAATAGTGAATGGAAGGATTTTGCCACATACTTGATGGTAGAAAATTATTTTGATTTGGGATCGGATCAACGTGTGTGTACTTATTGTTGTAATAAATTAAACCAAAACCAGATGCCTGCTAGGGCAGTTCAAAATAATCTGGAATTGGTTGAGATTCCTTCTGAATTGAAGGATTTAAATACTTATGAATCTATTTTGATTCAAAGTATCCATCCCTTTCAGGCTATTGTAAGAATGGAGCCAAAGACAGGGAAGTTGCCTCCAGCAGATTTACAGAGAGGATTAAAGGGAAGAGTTGTTTATTTGCCTCTAGATTTGAAGAAAAACATTAACACAATTGGAATAGAAAAAGTGGAAGAGGAACCTCTGGTTATCTTGGTTAATGGGGTTCCGACAAAGAATAAGAAAATATGGCAAGATTTAGTGGATGTTAGGAAAGTCAAAAAGGCAACAGTGTATTTGAAGAAAAATAATAAGTACTATAAGAATGTATATGTTGCAGAAGAGGAAGTAAGTGATGAAGAGGATAGCGATTTGTGTGCTGGCCAAATTGAGAAAGTAGAGGCCTCTAAAAGTGAAGAAATATATGAACATTATAGTGTTCATCCTTTGCATTCCAAGGAAGTCATGGGGAATGCTATTGAGTTGTTTCAAATGAAACAAGCCAAAGGGAGTCCCATTAGTGTTTGGGAGGAAAGTTTGGAAGCTCGGTGTTTCCCACAGCTATTTCCCACAGGTCAAGGAGGAAGATATGATGAGCGACCTCATCAAATTCCTGCGTCTGAATACCGGACTTTACGATTGTATGCAGAAGATCCTAGGTTTCGGCAATGCATTCCCTATTTGTTTCATCTCCTGTTTGAAAGCGATCTGTCTGGACTGTCATATGCAGTGAACCACATCTTAAAAAGTGGTATACAGATGCGAAACATCTCGGCAAGTGACTTTATGCATAAAGTCAATGTCCAAGACAGTATTTTGGATTCTCACTTAATTAATCTCATGGCGTGTCAGCGTGGTACTAATGAGTACTGGTACCGTCGTCATGGTGATTTAAAATGTATGCTGAGGAACTTAGGAACTCCAACATGGTTCCTCACTCTGAGCTGTGCCGAGTATGGCTGGGAAGACTTACTTGAATTTCTACGAGAGGCAAATGGAAATATTGAAAACATTGAATTCAAGACACCTGGAGAACTGTGTTCTTTGGATCCAGTGAATGTATGCAGGTACTTCAATCATAGATTTGAAGCTATGATGTCTTTCATCACAAATAAAAAGAATCCACCTCTTGGAGAGGTGTTGGATTTCTTCTGGAGAAAGGAGTACCAAGCAAGAGGTGCCCCTCATATACATATGTTGTTGTGGATCAAGGATGCACCTAAATTTGGAACAGATCCGGATGACTTAGTGATGAATTTCATAGAACAGTATTCTACGTGTGCTGTTCCAAACGCAACGGACAAGAAAAGTCTAAGAGAACAAGTTCTACGTTTCCAAAGCCATCGTTGTGGAAAGTACTGTCGTCGTAAATTCAGAAACAAGGACAAGTTCTACACCAAATGTCGTTTCAACTTTCCACGACCGGTGATTTCTAAAGGAAGAGTGAACAGTTTGATGTCTTCGCTGCGACATAATGTGACGAGGAAATCACCCAAGAATACATACAATTTGAAAAGGAATGAAGAGTCCAAGTACATCAATGACTACAACCCAGTGATTTTGTCCATGTGGAATGCCAACATGGATATACAGTTTGTGGCTGACAACTGTATGGCTGTGGCTCGGTATGTGACATCTTACATCACCAAAAAAGAAAAGACCGAACTGAAGGATATGTGGGAGGACATTTCCCATGAAAAGAGCCTCAGCAAGAAGTTGTACAGTTTCAGTCTGAAGATGTTGTCGCATCGAGAAATCGGAGCTTACGAATGTTCTGATCGATTGTCTTCAGCAAGTCTCTATGCCAAATCCAGGAGTCTCGTTTGGGCGAGTCTTGGTCTTGCTGCAACGCGAAATCGAGTTCTAAAACCTGTCCGGGAAATTGAGTATTTGGCAGAAAAGGAACCAAACAGTACCGACATTTTGAAGACCAACATGTTGGATACATATTATCCAAATCGAAGCAGTCACCTTGAGAATGTTTGTTTATATGAGGTTCTCCAAAATTATATATTCAAGAGGAACATCAAAGAAGATATTGAGAAAGGAGTGTATGCTGTAATTGGAAGTGAAGGATGCCTGGTGAAGCAAAGAAAATGCCAATTAGTAAACCATCGAAAATTGAGTGGTGAATCTCCAGAAAAAAAGGAGTTTTTCTATTTAGCACTTTTGCAACTTTTCAAGCCTTGGCGTGCAGAAGAGGAACTGCTTGGAGATTTCCTCTGTTACGAAGACTCTTTCAATGCAGCCAAGGAGTCCATAGAATGTCCTGCTTTTTCTAAATATCAAGAAATGCTAACTTTGGAAATTGAGCAGGAAGCAACGATTGCAGCCGAGATTGCCAGAGACAGTTCGCAGGACAGTCAGAGTTCTGTTTCATTGAGTCAAGATCCACTTGGAGGACCTATTATCGAAAATGAAGCTGCCACTGCTATGAGTGAAGTAGAAAGAGCCATGGCACATGCTCAGGAGGATTCAGTTAACTTAGAAGACTTGGAAAAACAACTCAACGTTGAGCAGAGGAAAATATATGATGAAGTTACCAAGGAAATTGAGCACGGATTAAGTCATGAGAAGAACAAGTGCTCATGTACATCGTTGAAGCCTGTCCGACTGTACGTGAGTGGAGAAGCGGGAACTGGAAAAAGTTTCCTCATTAAAGCAATCTCTTGTTATTTGCAGGAAAGGACTGAGTCATCGCTGTCTTGTGTTGTCACCGCTCCTACTGGACTGGCAGCACATAACATTAAAGGTATTACTTTGCATCGTCTACTGATGCTGCCGGTGGAGCATGACAACAAATTACAATTCAACAAGTTATCTGGAGATGCATGCTGTGAAGTTTCAAGAGTCTTGAGGAAAATGAAACTACTTATCATTGACGAAGTAAGCATGGTTTCAAATGTCATGCTTGCCTTTGTGCATTTGAGAATGCAAGAAGTACTTAAAACTGAATATGATGTGTTATTTGGTGGGAAACACATCATTGTTTTCGGAGATCTTCTGCAGCTGACACCAGTAAAAGGTCAACCTGTGTTCAAAATACTCACGCATGAAGATACCAGGAAGTGCCTAGGGAGCATTGGCAACGTCAATATATGGTTAAACTTCAATTATGCTGAACTGCATCAAAATATGCGTCAGGCAAAGGATGAAGATTACAAGAATATTCTACAAGATATTAGAATTGGAAAAGTGACCGAGTATGGGAAAGAAGCTTTAAATGCACGATTACTGTCAAATTTATATCCCAAACAAGAGATTGAGCCTGAGAATATTTTTCAGAAAATTACTGAGAAGAAATCTGGGATATGTCTCATGCCAACTCTTGCAGAATGTGCCATCTTCAACAACAAAATGTTGAATTTAGAAAAGCAAGAGATTGTGAAACTTGAAGCTATCGACAAATTAGAGCATATGGGATCAACAATTATTTTGTCAGACAATTTGAAATCAAAATTGGATTCATTAGAGAAGACTATATCTAAGACAGCGGGTTTTGAAAAGACTTTGAATGTGTGTTTAAATTGCCGAATCATTTTGAGAAGGAATTTACATGTAGAAAGAGGTCTGGTAAATGGATCAATGGGTAATGTTGTTGATTTTGAGAAATACAAAAATAGAGATGGAATAGAATTTTTAAGAATTAAATTTGATGGCATTGAGGAAGTACAGCAAATTGGTCGTTGTTCTGCTAGGTTTTTGCTTGTTAAAGACTTATATGTTCGCCGTAAACAGTTTCCTGTTTGCTTGGCATATGCGGTGACAATCCATAAATCGCAAGGTTTAAGTGTAGACTGTGCATTGGTGAATATTGGCAGTTCTGTGTTCAAGGAGGGTATGGCATATGTGGCATTGTCACGAGTTAGAACTTTATCGGGATTGTACTTGATTCACTGTGATGTTACAAACATTTGTGCGGATCTAGATTGTGTTAAGGAATACAATAGGTTAAGAAGAGAGTATGCGCCACATTTGCCTCAATATCCTTTGTTTGAGAAACGTGTGGTAGGCCAGAAACGTAGAAATATCAGTAACAGTAGGGAGGTTGTTGCAAAAAGACTAAAAGTCAATGAACCGAAAGTTGTTAGCAGAAAGAAAGTGGATTCTGTTGAAGATATTGTTGGTTTTCAATTTGAAAACAGTTCTGGTGTCAACTGCTATGCAAATGTAGTGGTTAATGTTCTCTTTTCACTAGAGAGTTTAAAAGAACAGATTCTGTTGAATTCTGAACAAAGTTTATGCTGCTTGTTGAATTCTGTGTTAGAGAAATGTAGCACTGATCGAACAAAAGTAGAAAGTGTGTCTGAAGTTCGTTATCTGTTAGATGAATGTTCAGGTCAAACAGACTTCTCTGAAAATAATCAGCAAGATTGTCAGGAGTTTTTAATGTATATGCTTGATGTATTGCAAGATGAGGGTGTAGATGTAGATCACCTGTTTGGGCTTTCTTATCAATGGCAGCATGACTGCGAGAACTGTATGGTATCAAGTACTACTAGTGTAGACTCAGAAAGATTTATATATTTAACTTTGCCAGACAGTAAATCAGTGTCCTTTAATAAGCTAGTAAATGCAGCGGATCACAACATGGAGTGTAGCCAATGTAAATGTGATATGATGTCAACATTATTTATACGTAGATATGGCCAGTATGTCATTTTAATGATCCAACGTTGTAGGCCTGATGGATCAAAATTGTGAACTTTAATAAAAAATTTTGTGGCTTCTCAGCTGTCAATATCAGGGAGGACTTTTGTTACTGTAGCAATTATCTATCACGATGGTCCATCAACAACATCAGGACATTATACAGCTTACTTAAAGTCTGGAAACGGCTGGTCATTCTGTAATGATTCCGTTGTAACGTTCAAAAAAAAATTGCCGTTTGACCTTAAAAATTCTTACCTGGTGTTTTTAAAACCAAAATTTTAAGTAGAGGGAATGTAAGTCTGCAATGCTGTCTAGATTAAAAATCCAACTATATAAACCTGATGCAAGTAAGTCTGCTTCATAGTAAGCAGTATCAGTGTCATAGGAAAAGGAGAACATGAGTGACAAAGAAGAGTAAGTTATTAGTAGTCCAGGATTGTGAAAATAATCTCAAATATTTTATTTTTGAAAGTTGCGAAAATAGAAAATGTTGGGATTTGATTGGAAGAATAACAAGACTTGCGAATCGCGGCAACATGATTTGGCCTAGTGGAAACATGTGATATAATGAGAGAAGTCTTTTTTTCTATGTAACATATTTTACGTATCGATGGAGGTTTTCTTTCAGAAAGTGGCGGGCTGAAAATATTTGTAGCACAACAGAGTGGATGCTGTTCATAGGAGATCGTTCGACGTCATTGAAAGTAAGTTAATTTTAAGGAGTTTTGAAATCAGATTTCTTAGGTTGTATGGGTTTTTTAAACACAGTCATTTTGATTGTGTTTTTTTTTCCCCGCTGTTACATGATGAATACCTTCAAGTCACTGATTTAAGTGAAATTTGATACATTCTGAGAACAGCAAAAAGAAACCATTTAACATGTATAATTAATGTTATGCTTTTTGTCCTTATGATATACATTTAGAAATGTGAGGTACATATGGGTAAGCTGAGTTCTGTAAATATCAATTTTAATGCTTTCAGTGCTGTACTTCTGGGTAGTGTTTTTTTAAAAAAAAGAAAAGAGGCCTCACCTCAAAGAAAGCTCTTGAAAGCACACATCTTATTTGCATCCTAAATCAAGCATTTACAATGTTAGACACAATTTTATGATGGCTTTACATCTTTTTTGCGCTGCTATTGCATCACTATTGTGAGACATTAGCAGTGCAAGAAAAACATCATGTTCCAAAATAGGCCTGAGTTCATCAACATCAAGATACAGTTTCTTTCGAATATATATCTTTAGGATTGTGTAGGGGACGTAGAGAAGCAGAGACTTCTGTAAATGTCAAAGTTGTTGAAAAACTGTTTGTTTTTTAACCTTTTCCCTTGTCTTTTCTAATTTTTAAATACATGTTTTAATATTTTTGGAAATGTTTGTTCTTTGTTTTACAGATTGAAAGTATGAAAAAATATTTAAAAAAGGTAACAAGAATTATAAGGTAAATGTTTTCTACTCTTTTTACCCGCAATGCACTGCTGATGATGTCATTGACAGTATCTCTCATTTACTCTCTATAGCTGTCTTTCTTTTTACATTATTCTCTGTTTACTTCCCTTATACTAACTCTTCTTTTTTTTGAAAAAATATTTTTTTAGTTCGCTTAAAGTTCGCGAACCGGTCAGCGAACTTGAAGCGAACCAAAAGAAATAGAGCTTGCCAGAGTGATAAACATTCTAGCAATTTTGTTTGAAAGGGGAGGTAGTTCTGAAAAGAACTGTTTTTTTTTGTTTTTGTTGTTTTATTTATTTATTTTTTTTTTGAACATTTTTTGATTTTTTTGTATTTTTAGAACTGTTTTATGTTTTTTTTGTGTTTTTTATGGAGGGGAGACAACAAAAAACAGGCATTGAAAACGGCTCAACTGGAGCAAAAAAAAAAATTACTTCTTGGGTGCATTAGGGCATTTATGATTTTCGAACGCCATGTTCATCAGGTTGATGCTCATGTTGCCATACGACAGCATACCACCACAGTATATACAAGTTAACTTCATATGCTGGAAGTTGGGTTGAATGTTTGGCACAGTTTCTTGTGCCTCTCTTCCCGTCAAAGACATTGTGGAGGTAGATCTGGCCACAGGAGTTGTCGTGGGATTGTCTTGAAGATCCCTTAACTCAGCCCGGCTGTAGTTTAAGGGATGCCACCTGCTCATGTGTCGATGCATCGTATAGTTGCCCATACTGTATTTTTTGTCTGTGCCTCTCGACAATCTGTAATCACAGATGAGGCAGGTGGCATATTTAGCATTCACCTTCTTTGATCCAGGAGGGATGGAGAAAAACTGCCAGATGAAACTTGTTTTTCGCTTTGAAACCCGGGGCAACTCTTCGACAAATTGTTGTTCCTCTCTGTCCTCTTCTTCTTCTTCCTCCTCTTCCTCCTCTCTGTTAGTGATAAATTGACTAGGTGGTCCTCTCTTCTTATGAGGAGGTGGAGGTGGTGGTGGGGTTCCACCAGCTGCAGCAAGTACAGAAGCCATTGTTCAATTCTAGCTAAATGGTCTTTCTCTCACCAAGATGAAAGTCAGAGTGAGGAAATAAGGAGGGGTTTACATGATTTGGGGAAAGCAAAAGTTCTGAACCAATGAAAAGTGTTATTTTTAGGTCACATGACCTAGTCATACATCATTTGGAAACCAAAAGTGAAATGAACCAATGAAAAGTTTGATAAACAAGTCACATGACCTGTTCCGCTTACGTTACGCGGCGCGCGCCGCGTTCCAGATCGCTTCCGGTTCGCGGTCCGGAGCACTTCCGGGAGCGCTAACGCGGCGCGTCATTAGACGCATTACGCGATAACGTGATACGTCGCACTTCCGCGACGCGTCACAGTTCCGCTAACGTAACGTTGACCGGTTCGCGGACTAGATCGCGGCATCAAGATGAGCTAACGGAAAGCTTCCCGGTTCGCGAACTAGAAGCGAAGAAAAAAAATATTAAAAAAAAAATTATCAATAAACATCTAAATATATTTTGGGATTTAAAGAAGAATACATTTTACAGCTACAGATGTTAGCTTTTAAAAACCAATGAAATTCACACAAAAACCATAGGTTATAGACCATATATAGTTAGAAATTTGCATTTACAAAACCATTGAAATTCAATGAAAAAACCATAGGTTATAGACCATATATAGTTAGGGATTTGCATTTACAAAACCTTATTTTACTCGCATAAAACCATTGAAATTCCATATATAGTTAGTTGCGCTAACTATATATCGCGCACCCGCAATCCACTGCTGATGATGTCACATATTACATCATTCATGACATGGTCAGTGACATCACTGATGACATCACTGATGACAACATCCAGTGACTGTATGTTTCTGTGAAGTTAAAATATGTCTTACATATTGAAGAATGAGTGGATGTATAAGTGTCTGGATGAAGGATTTAGTAGGTGCATGACTGACTGTATGAGTGAGTGATTAAATGTGTCTCACTGAGTGCATGGGTTAGTGACTAAACTGTCTTAATTAGTGCATCATTATGTCTGTTGTTCTGTAAACTGCTGCATGTGTTGATCAGTAGCTATATGAGTAACTATATGGATTATTGATTGGTTGCCCAAGTATTTGTATGGGAGACTGAGTGTGTGTGTGGGTGGCTGGGAGGTGTATGACTCTGTGCATAGATGTGTGAGCAGTTGATACACTAGATGTATGGGTTCAAAAGTGCATGTGGAAACAGCTGTATGGGCGGTTGACTGTGTGCATGAGTGTATTGGTGAGTGAATGGATATCTCAGTGCTACATGTCAAAGTAAGTACATATTTAAAACACAGTACATGTGAGAGTTGACATATATAAATAACTGTGCATAAGAGCCAGTGAATGTGTGAGTGGCTGTATGGATCATTGTGAACTTGTATCAGGGATTGTATAAGAGAGTAAATATGTGTTAGTATATGTTTAAATAAGTAAAGTTTGTATAACTGTATAGTTGAGGAAATGGAGGTATGATTGATTCTTTGCATGACTGACTAGGTGTGTGAGTAACTCCATGGATGAGTGACAGTCTGTGAGTGTCTGTTTACACTGATTGTATCTAAGGTTATATTAGAGTCTGAAGAGGTTCATCGTATTATCACATGAATGATATCATCAGTGATGTGATCAGTAATGTCAAATGAGATGTCATCAGTGATGTCATGGATGTTGTCATCAGTGATGTCATCAGTGATGTCATTTGAGATGTCATCAGTGATGTCATCAGTGATGTCACTGACCATGTCATGAATGATGTAATATGTGACATCATCAGCAGTGGATTGCGGGTGCGCGATATATAGTTAGCGCAACTAACTATATATGGAATTTCAATGGTTTTATGCGAGTAAAATAAGGTTTTGTAAATGCAAATCCCTAACTATATATGGTCTATAACCTATGGTTTTTTCATTGAATATATATATATATATATATATATATATATATATATATATATATATATATATATCATCTTGAAATCATCACTTCATTCTCCTACAACTACAATTCTGAATAAGATTTTCTTTTCAGACCTTATCAGCAGGGACTCTAAGTCAATATGGTTAATTGTGAAATACACTTTGTGTTCATCTGCGTTGATTCCCAAAATCCACATTCTATTCTCATATACTGACCCTCTTCAGTTTGGTCTCCTTCCTAATTAAAATAAGCCTCCCAGCATGTAGATGGCCCCTCCTCCCTTTCTCCACCCCCAATATGTGACAGAAAATGCTGGGTTTGGAATGGAAACTTGCTATTTTGGCGCATTGCTTGTGCTGGCCGAAGTTCTGAGTGTTCCTGTTTCCTGTTTGAGAGTGCCATAAATACCAATTATGTTCTTCTGAGAAAGAGGAAAGCAGTCAGGGGCTTCCTCTGCTGTTAGTATCCGCTGAGGGCTGCCTGTCCCTAAGCACCACAACTGCTCCCAATGTCCCCGTGACAAACATGTTCTTCCTCTTCAGTCCTATTTTCTTCTTTTTCTAAACTTACACCCACCCATCTGCCACAAATTGGCAATGGGAAAAATCAAACAAACTTTTCTACGAGTTTCCCAGCTGATCCATCCCCTAGAGGTTATGCTTTAACAGACACCACATTTCTATACCCACATATGCATTTTGTTATAAGCAAGACCTTAGTGGTTGTGTGTAGGAGAACTCGCACAATGCACAATTTGGCATGCAAAAAACTCATAGCACGAGGTGCACACAACCAAAATGAAAGAAAAGTGTAATCCATAACAAAGGAAGCACTGTCAAAGCCAATACTTAGGGCTTTCATACAGTGAGAAAATGGTTTTTACAAGCTTATCCATTACACTCTGAAAGATAGCCTCTCATACCCTCACCGCTTGCTGTAGGCGCCTTTTCAATTACGTAAGCACTTGGGAACCTACATTTTGAACGCAACGCTCATCTCTCCCCCAAATACTCACATTTCGATATCTGACAGTAATTTGGATGGCATGGTTCAGTGTTCATACCGTTACTGGCAGACCTTTATGCTGTACTTATTGGTTGAGTGGTAAATCGAGGAATATGACGATCACTCCTCATTACACCCATTGTCCTGATGCAAAACGCTGCATCTCTGATTACTGCTGCATACCCCAGCAATTATCAGAGATGTCTGTAATCGTGGAGAGTGGACTTCTCACACCTAATTCCCATCCGTACGTCTCATCCTACTTCTCATCGATTATCCCTACTTACCATCCCTACTTCTCATACATTATCCATCATCCATACTTCTCATATTTACTTTATTTCAAATAAAACTTAGGAACAAGATTGCGGAAGAGGACCGAGGAGGTGAGGGAACTAGGAACGAGATGCGGAGGCTAGTCGTGGAGGGAAACTAGTATCAGAGAGGGGTTTGACGCTGGCATTAAATCCAGAAGAGGTTACCTATCTTGTCCTAATCCTGTCCTGAACCTGTTACCTGATATTTCGTGGGGTGCAAACTTTTGGCCAGAGAGGTCTGATTCTCACACCTTTCTAGATAAATATAATTGTGTATTGTTTCAATGTGCCTTTTCTCTCTTTTCTCGTTTCCTGAGGTACTCGTCATTAACATTTATAGTTTAATTTAGTTAACTGAACCTTACTTTTCTAGAATGATGGAGTTAACACTGTAATTTATACATGATTCACTAAAATTTTCAGATAAAATTATACACTTAAACTGAGTCTGTGGTTATTTAATGAAATAAATAGGTAAATGTTTTAATGTCGTTATTTACCAACTCTAAATCTACTAAAATAGATCCATGAGTAAGTAAGGGCTTAGAAAATAAATAAGTTCAAATTTTTAGGCAAAACGGACATATAGAAAAGCTCCAAAGTTGATCTCCAGCAGGGTTTCCATCAACCGGATATTGTAAGTGAGAGTGGTCTATGGGCCCGAATGTGTGTATTTTAGTGATACTTGCCCACAGGTTGGTGTCCCGCTGGATCAGTTTGCTGGTAGCAGAGGATGATTTTTGTTGATTAGTTTGGTGATTATTGGTTATAGATTTAAGTATTAACAAAGTTGTTTGTATATTGTTTAATGTTGTCTGGAAATTCCTGGGAAATGTATAGTGGGTGATGAATGGAAATCACACTGTGTCAGGAATGGTTCAATTTCAGTCCGCTCTCTGCAGGTGTCCTCCATTACTAAGTCATCACCCCCTTCCACACACTGGTCACAGCTTGTTGCTCGTTATCGGTTGGGCTGCTCAGGCATTTCCCTGTTGCCATAGGTGGGCTGGTCAGTTAGCGTTCTAGTGTTCACTTAGAACGCAGGCTCTCTTTACTTGGAGCGCGAGCGTTTTCCTAACGTCGCACTTCAACTGAAGCATTCCGGAGAGGCGACCTTCTTTCGCGCTCTCTCGTCACAGTTAGCTTTTGGACATTTAGTTTACTCTAGTCATGCTTCTGAATCCATATTCCTGTACCCTGATAACAGTCGCCTATCTTATGTTCAGTCGGCTTCTTCCAAGCCGCGTCTGAGTTCATTTCCGAGCCGCGCTTTTCCCTTCAGTCAGACTCAGCGCGGATTCCTTCCGCTTTATGCTCCCGCTATTCCTCCGTTCTGTGGCAATTCATGAGGAATACAGATTGTTGAACTGGGTCAAGTGGGCAGTTCTTCACGACATCCAGTATCGGCTCCTCCTCAAGTTTGGGCAGTAAATTCGTCAGCGGTGCGCTTCCCAAGCAGTCTTCGCGCACCAGTTCAAAGCAGCAAGTTTTCAGCTCATCTCGCTACTGTCAAGCAGCAAGTTTTCAGCTCTTCTCGCTACTGTCAATCAGCAAGGAATTTGGTGAGCTCGAACCAAATTATTTCTTTTGAATACTTGAACTGTTATCTGCCCAGAATATATTATTCAGTCAAGTCTTCTTTACAGCGAATTGACATAAACAGTAAATGGTATTTCTGAGGGATTCCAAGAAGGCAAATCTCTGCCAGCTAATGACTTTAGCCTTCGCTACATGAACTAAGAACTCTGGCAGTCTCTTGGGTGTGTATTGAACTGAGTATCCAGACAGCTGCCTTTTCATTGAGTCTCCAGACAGCTGCCTTTTCACTGAGTCTACAAGTAAATGAAAATATATATATATATTCTCGTGTACCTCCACAAATCACATCCTCAGTGTCTTCATCAGACCAACTCAAATGACATTGCTTCACAGCAGATATAATTGAGACCTACTTGAGAGCAGCTAAAGCTCACACTTTAACTGGTAAATAGAAAGGGGCCTAGAGAGCATAATTTAGGAATCTGTTTAGGAATGAACCAGAACTTAGTAATGTTGTTGTTATTTCTTGCAGAAAGAATCTTCATTACATCCTAGAGAGGGAGAAGATTTATGTGTGAGCAGTCTCTCAGTTTGTCTTTTCCACTTCCCCTTTCCCTTACATCCCTGTAGCAAGAGAAATCAGGCACAGTGGTGATAGGGAATTGGGAGCAAGCATCCCCTTGGGTTTGGCACTCCCGCGGAACTCTGGAAACTACAGGTACCTTCTGACAGATTGAAGTGCCAGCAGTTGCTTTCCGCTTGGGTATCATGGCCGAAGGATTCGATTTAAAAGCCCTGGGGTCCATCCTGGAAGATTTACAAAAGCAGTTGATAGAAACAAGGGAGGAGGTTAGGAAGTCAAATCAGGAGACTAACTTCCTTCGTCAGAAAATAAATGAACTCACAGTTAGCCCGAGTCCTAATTTTGGGGGTCAGAAGTCCCAAACTTTTAATCCTTCCCCAGCCACCAGTGAGTTTTCCACTCAGGTAGTGCATGCTATGTCCCCCACTATTCCTCTTGCTCCTCCAGAAAGATTTCAGGGTGATCCAAATAAGGCACAGGTTTTTGTCACTCAGTGTTCCTTACACTTTCTTTGTAAGCCTATAATTTTCAAGGAGGATCAATCCAAAGTGGCGTTCATGCTGTCGTACCTGAGTGGAGATGCCGCGTCTTGGTCATTGCCTTTGGTATCAACTAATGATCCAGTGCTTTACAACTTTCAGGAGTTTAAGACTGAATTTTTACGAATTTTTGATCGGAGAGCAATCTCTCAAACCACCGACAATGAGCTTCTAGATTTAAAACAAGGGAATCGAGAATTGGTGGCGTATTTAGCTCAGTACAATAAGCTTATAGTAGAAACTAATTGGCCAACTGAAAAAAGAGCAGCAATTTTTTACAGAGGTCTGCGAGATGAATTGAAGGATGGTCTCTCTCAGATTCCCAAGAGACCCACGGATGTTTCTGAACTGATTGATTTAGTTCTGCAAATTGATCAGAGACAATCGGAGAGACGACAGGAGCGGCGAAAGGAAGTTCGCTCAATTCCCCCAAGATTTGATCGTATGCGTTCAGAGAGTGTAAAATCCAAAGAAGAAGCCCCAGCAGAAGAACCCATGCAAATTGGAACAGTTCGTGGTCCTCTTAGTAAAGAGGAACGAGAAAAGAGAAGACTTGGCAAATTGTGTATGTACTGTGGTGGTTCGGGGCATTTCGTCAAAGAGTGTCCACGCAGACCAAAGACAGCGTCATGGGTAAAAGACAAGCTCCACCAGTAGAAGGAGTTGCTCTGGTGGAAGCCGAATCTAAGTCAACTCCTTTAATCCAGTCCTTGTCAAACACCATGCAGTTATCAGCTCCTCATCTCATACTTTCTTGCCAGATATATTTTGGAAAAGATCAAAGTGCAAATGTAGCAATTATGATTGATTCCGGAGCAACTGGAAATTTTTGTGATATTTTGTTTGCTAAAGGTTTGGGAATAAACTTTTTGAGGAAGGACAAACCAGAGCCAGTAAGAGCTGTCGACGGAACCCCGTTATCATCTGGTCCGATTGCATTTGATACTGAGACAATCTCCGTGATCGGGCCGGGAGAACATTGCAGTTACCTTCGATTCAGTTTAATTGATGCTCCTCAATTCCAACTTATTTTGGGCTTGCCTTGGTTAACGGAGCATAACCCGAAGATTGACTGGTCTAGGAGAACAGTAGACTTGACTTCCGAATATTGTTTGGAACACTGTTTTCATCCTCCCACCCAGAAGTTAGAGTCAAGTGAAACTTACTGTTTGGCAAATCAACCTCAAATGATTTGTTTGGTGGAACTCCCTGAAATTCCAGCACAGTATCAAGATTTGAAATCAGTTTTTGATGAACAAGAGGCGCAAAAACTTCCCCCCCATCGGGAATATGATTGCACCATTGAATTGGAACCTGGAGCTTCGTTGCCTTGTAGCCGTATATATGCTCTTTCGGAATCAGAAAATTTGTATTTAAAAGAATACCTTGACAAGAATTTGGCGAATGGATTCATAAGGCCTTCTCAGTCCCCAGTTTCATCTCCTCTTTTTTTTATTCCGAAGAAGGACAAGAGCCTGAGGACTTGCATAGACTATAGGGCCTTGAATTTGGTGACCAGAAAGAACCGGTACCCGTTGCCACTCATCTCAGAACTTTTGGATCAAGTGAAGGAGGCTCAGATCTACACCAAATTAGATCTAAGGGGGGCTTACTACTTGGTCCGGATGGCAGAAGGAGATGAATGGAAAACGGCCTTTCGAACACGTTATGGTCTTTTTGAGTATCAGGTTATGCCCTTTGGGTTGTGCAATGCTCCAGCGGCCTTTCAGCATTTTGTAAATGACATACTGCGAGAATTTTTGGATCGATTCGCCGTTGTTTATATTGATGATATTCTTATTTTTTCCAAAAACACTGAGGAGCATATTCAGCATGTTCGTACCATTTTGGAATGCCTGTTGAAGAATCAACTTTATGTAAAATTGGAGAAATGTGTATTTCACGCCACCAAAGTAGAGTTTTTGGGGTTCATTCTTTCTCCCGAAGGAGTTTCCATGGATGAATCTAAGCTTAAGGCAATTCGAGACTGGCCTGCTCCTTGCACTGTAAAAGAAATTCAAAGTTTTTTGGGCTTCGCCAATTTCTATCGGCGATTCATTCAGAATTTTTCTGAGAAGGTGAGCCCCATCACCCGGTTGCTGCGGAAGAACGAAAAGTTTGTTTGGGGACCAGAGGCTGAGGACGCTTTTCAATTCCTCAAAGAATCCTTTGTCACAGCTCCCATCTTGCAACATCCAGATCCTTTTGAACCATTCTTTGTAGAGGCAGACGCTTCCAACTTAGCCATTGGGGGAGTGCTGTCCCAACGCCATAAGAAAACTGGACAACTTCATCCCGTTGCCTTTTATTCTCGAAAACTTTCCCCAGCAGAAATAAATTATGCCATCGCTGACAAGGAGTTGTTGGCAGTCAAAGTGGCATTCCTGGAATGGCGTCATTACTTGTTGGGAGCCAGACATGTGGTAACAGTATTTACTGATCATAGGAATCTGCAATTCCTTAAGTCTGCACGAACTTTGACTCCGCGACAACTTAGGTGGTCATTATTCTTTGCTGACTATGATTTCGTCCTCACATATAAACCTGGAGTAATCAATGGAAAAGCTGATGCCCTCTCTCGATTGAATGTGGGAGAAAGTTCAGAGGCAAAGAAAGAAGAATTTCTCATTCCCACGGAAAAGATTGTGGCCGTCACTGCTGTGGATGAATTGGAAGAAAGAATTGCCTTGGAATTCAAAAAGAAAGATTACTCAAACTGGGAGAATGAAGGTCCAGATCGTTCTGTGAAAGACGGGAAACCATATTTTCAAGAAAAGATGTTTGTTCCTGGAGAGAAACTTCAAGAGGAGACCATACGCAGATTCCATGATCTCCCACTGGCTGGACACAAAGGAGTTTTGAAGACCCTGGAGTTGGTAAAGCGAAATTTTCTTTGGCCTGGTATGGAAGCTCAGGTTCGACAGTATGTAGCCACTTGTGAACAGTGTTTGAAGGGAAAAAGTCTCAGACAGGCTCCACAGGGTCTTTTGATGCCTTTACCTGTACCTCCTTATCCTTGGCACACTGTATCCATGGACTTTATTGTCGAGTTACCATCAAGTCAAGGGAAGTCAGTTATTTGGGTGGTAGTAGACCAATTTTCTAAAATGAGTCATTTTGTTCCCCTCAAAAATCTTCCAAATGCCACTGAGTTAGCCTCCTTGTTTGTGCAGCACATAGTTAAATTGCATGGGATTCCGAAGATAGTTATTTCTGACAGAGGCCCTCAATTTGTGTCCCGATTTTGGAGATCCTTTTTAAAAGGTTTGGGGGTGGACTCTCGTTTGTCCACCGGTTATCATCCCGAGACCGATGGACAAACAGAGAGAGTAAATCAAGATCTCGAGCAGTATTTGCGTTTATATCTGATGGATCAGGAGGGAGATTGGCCTTCATTGTTAGCTCCAGCTGAATTTGCTTACAATAATGCAATTCATTCCGCCACTGGGTTTTCCCCTTTCTTCTTGAATTCAGGCAGACATCCCAACATGTTGGTGGGGAGAGTTGTAGGGAACGTTCCAGCAGCTGAGGAAATTATTCAAAAACTACAGTTAGCCTTTCAGTTGGCCACAGCAAATTTGGTTAAGGCAAAGGCAGCTTTTAAGAAACATGCTGATAAGGGTCGCAGGACAAATCCAATTTTTCAGTCAGGGGATCAAGTCTGGGTTTCCACGCGCCATATGCGGTTGCGGGGAAATCGAAAGTTTCAACCTAAGTTTGTGGGTCCTTATCCAGTAGACAGAATGATAAATCCAGTTAGTGTAAGACTTCAATTACCAAAAACTTTGAGAATCCACCCAACCTTTCATGTTTCTTTAATTAGAAAAAGCCCACCTAATCTTCGTAAGATCCATCCACCAGTTCCAGTTCAGGTAGATTCTACTGAGGAATATGAAGTAAAGAGAATTCTGGATTCTAAGATCAGGAAGGGACAACTTTTCTATTTGGTGGACTGGAAGGGTTTTGGTCCTGAAGAACAATCTTGGGAACCCAGTTCTAATGTTCACGCTGCTAGATTGGTGAGGGAGTTCCACAAGACTTATCCACACAAACCCAGGAAGGGGGTTTTGGTGGGGGGTACTGTCAGGAATGGTTCAATTTCAGTCCGCTCTCTGCAGGTGTCCTCCATTACTAAGTCATCACCCCCTTCCACACACTGGTCACAGCTTGTTGCTCGTTATCGGTTGGGCTGCTCAGGCATTTCCCTGTTGCCATAGGTGGGCTGGTCAGTTAGCGTTCTAGTGTTCACTTAGAACGCAGGCTCTCTTTACTTGGAGCGCGAGCGTTTTCCTAACGTCGCACTTCAACTGAAGCATTCCGGAGAGGCGACCTTCTTTCGCGCTCTCTCGTCACAGTTAGCTTTTGGACATTTAGTTTACTCTAGTCAGGCTTCTGAATCCATATTCCTGTACCCTGATAACAGTCGCCTATCTTATGTTCAGTCGGCTTCTTCCAAGCCGCATCTGAGTTCATTTCCGAGCCGCGCTTTTCCCTTCAGTCAGACTCAGCGCGGATTCCTTCCGCTTTATGCTCCCGCTATTCCTCCGTTCTGTGGCAATTCATGAGGAATACAGATTGTTGAACTGGGTCAAGTGGGCAGTTCTTCACGACATCCAGTATCGGCTCCTCCTCAAGTTTGGGCAGTAAATTCGTCAGCGGTGCGCTTCCCAAGCAGTCTTCGCGCACCAGTTCAAAGCAGCAAGTTTTCAGCTCATCTCGCTACTGTCAAGCAGCAAGTTTTCAGCTCTTCTCGCTACTGTCAATCAGCAAGGAATTTGGTGAGCTCGAACCAAATTATTTCTTTTGAATACTTGAACTGTTATCTGCCCAGAATATATTATTCAGTCAAGTCTTCTTTACAGCGAATTGACATAAACAGTAAATGGTATTTCTGAGGGATTCCAAGAAGGCAAATCTCTGCCAGCTAATGACTTTAGCCTTCGCTACATGAACTAAGAACTCTGGCAGTCTCTTGGGTGTGTATTGAACTGAGTATCCAGACAGCTGCCTTTTCATTGAGTCTCCAGACAGCTGCCTTTTCACTGAGTCTACAAGTAAATGAAAATATATATATATATATTCTCGTGTACCTCCACAAATCACATCCTCAGTGTCTTCATCAGACCAACTCAAATGACATTGCTTCACAGCAGATATAATTGAGACCTACTTGAGAGCAGCTAAAGCTCACACTTTAACTGGTAAATAGAAAGGGGCCTAGAGAGCATAATTTAGGAATCTGTTTAGGAATGAACCAGAACTTAGTAATGTTGTTGTTATTTCTTGCAGAAAGAATCTTCATTACATCCTAGAGAGGGAGAAGATTTATGTGTGAGCAGTCTCTCAGTTTGTCTTTTCCACTTCCCCTTTCCCTTACATCCCTGTAGCAAGAGAAATCAGGCACAGTGGTGATAGGGAATTGGGAGAAAGCATCCCCTTCGGTTTGGCACTCCCGCGGAACTCTGGAAACTACAGGTACCTTCTGACACACTGCAGTGAGGTTATTCATCTATTTTATGGGGACATTTAGTTGTGAAGCAGCAAGAGTAATTGATAGTAAAGGGTTTGCTGTTCACATTTTGGTGTTATACACCTAGAAAGGGTTACGCCAAAAGAGTAGTAGGTTCTCCTGAGCTTATGCACAGAATAAACAGAAGAGTTTCCTCATAGTGTCTGAAGAGTAAGCAGAAGGTTTTACTTGTAGTGAAATAAACAAATCATAGATTTTGTGAAATCAACAGAGTAGCCAATGTTGTCATCTAATGAAATTTTTGTAAAAGGATAAAGAAAATACGTTTTCGTATTACCTTGTGAAGGGGGGGTCAGTTGCACTGACGGCACAAAGTGCTGCGCTGGGATTGGACAGCGGGTGTGGGTGAGACGACAGGGAATTGTAAAGGAGGGGTTGCTTGCTCAGCTGACATCATCAGGTGCCGCGCTGGGATGGGTCAAGACAGCAGGCGTGTGAGTTACGAAGGATTTGTAAAGGAGGGGTCAGTAGTGAGGAGTAAATACTGACTTTTCACTAAAAGCCACGCTAGCATTGGACGAAAGAAATGTGTAAAATCCAACTCGATTGGAGCAACAGCAAAAAAGCGTCAATAAGATTGGAGAACAAAGTATAAAAACATTTTTTTAAAGGGTACGAATTATTAGAAAGCAAAATAAGAAATTTATGTTAAAAAGAAACGATACAACTTTAATAGGGAATCGCTCTGATAGGAGGTATCAAGGTTTTGTTAGACAAGAATTCATAAGGAGAAGAACTTATAACATGTACGGAGAAAAGAGAAAAATATCCTTATGCAGAAAATAAAAAAATATTTTAAAAAAGATAAACCTGTTA
>NW_028251458.1:0-82000 GCF_964263255.1 Lissotriton vulgaris | reverse complement strand
TTCACATTTGTAGGTGGATCATCAGTGTTAGAGCTAAAATTAGCATGTTTAAAGTGATTTTCATGCTTCCAGGGGCCCTAAACACAAGATTTATGGAATGGTTAAAAGTGCATGAAAATGGCCAATTTACTCACCCTGAGTTCTCAAAAAGGGTTGCTTCACCCCGGGAAGTTAATTAAATACCATTTGGAGGCATTTAATGTTCGAGCAAAAACGGCTGATTTTCGACAAAAGAGATAACACCCCCCCATTACGTCATGCTTCAGAAATGTGGAAAATGGTCCGTTTTCAAATGTTTTATTTTTGAACGTCAGTTCACATTTGTAGGTGGATCATCAGTGTTAGAGCTAAAATTAGCATGTTTAAAGTGATTTTCATGCTTCCAGGGGCTCGGGAAGTGAATTAAATACTATTTGGAGGCATTTAATGTTCAATCAAAAACATCTGATTTTTGACAAAAGAGATAGCACCCCCCCATTACGTCATGCTTCAGAAATGTGGAAAATGGTCCGTTTTCAAATGTTTTATTTTTGAACGTCAGTTCACATTTGTAGGTGGATCATCAGTGTTAGAGCTAAAATTAGCATGTTTAAAGTGATTTTCATGCTTCCAGGGGCCCTAAACACAAAATTTATGGAATGGTTAAAAGTGCATGAAAATGGCCAATTTACTCACTCTGAGTTCTCAAAAAGGGTTTCTTCACCCCGGGAAGTTAATTAAATACCATTTGGAGGCATTTAATGTTCGAGCAAAAACGGCTGATTTTCGACAAAAGAGATAACACCCCCCCATTACGTCATGCTTCAGAAATGTGGAAAATGGTCCGTTTTCAAATGTTTTATTTTTGAACGTCAGTTCACATTTGTAGGTGGATCATCAGTGTTAGAGCTAAAATTAGCATGTTTAAAGTGATTTTCATGCTTCCAGGGGCTCGGGAAGTGAATTAAATACTATTTGGAGGCATTTAATGTTCAAGCAAAAACAGCTGATTTTTGACAAAAGAGATATCACCCCCCCATTACGTCATGCTTCAGAAATGTGGAAAATGGTCCGTTTTCAAATGTTTTATTTTTGAACGTCAGTTCACATTTGTAGGTGGATCATCAGTGTTAGAGCTAAAATTAGCATGTTTAAAGTGATTTTCATGCTTCCAGGGGCCCTAAACACAAGATTTATGGAATGGTTAAAAGTGCATGAAAATGGCCAATTTACTCACTCTGAGTTCTCAAAAAGGGTTTCTTCACCCCGGGAAGTTAATTAAATACCATTTGGAGGCATTTAATGTTCGAGCAAAAACGGCTGATTTTCGACAAAAGAGATAACACCCCCCCCATTACGTCATGCTTCAGAAATGTGGAAAATGGTCCGTTTTCAAATGTTTTATTTTTGAACGTCAGTTCACATTTGTAGGTGGATCATCAGTGTTAGAGCTAAAATTAGCATGTTTAAAGTGATTTTCATGCTTCCAGGGGCTCGGGAAGTGAATTAAATACTATTTGGAGGCATTTAATGTTCAATCAAAAACAGCTGATTTTTGACAAAAGAGATAACACCCCCCCATTACGTCATGCTTCAGAAATGTGGAAAATGGTCCGTTTTCAAATGTTTTATTTTTGAACGTCAGTTCACATTTGTAGGTGGATCATCAGTGTTGGAGCTAAAATTAGCATGTTTAAAGTGATTTTCATGCTTCCAGGGGCCCTAAACACAAGATTTATGGAATGGTTAAAAGTGCATGAAAATGGCCAATTTACTCACTCTGAGTTCTCAAAAAGGGTTTCTTCACCCCGGGAAGTTAATTAAATACCATTTGGAGGCATTTAATGTTCGAGCAAAAACGGCTGATTTTCGACAAAAGAGATAACACCCCCCCCATTACGTCATGCTTCAGAAATGTGGAAAATGGTCCGTTTTCAAATGTTTTATTTTTGAACATCAGTTCACATTTGTAGGTGGATCATCAGTGTTAGAGCTAAAATTAGCATGTTTAAAGTGATTTTCATGCTTCCAGGGGCTCGGGAAGTGAATTAAATACTATTTGGAGGCATTTAATGTTCAATCAAAAACATCTGATTTTTGAAAAAAGAGATAACACCCCCCCCATTACGTCATGCTTCAGAAATGTGGAAAATGGTCCGTTTTCAAATGTTTTATTTTTGAACGTCAGTTCACATTTGTAGGTGGATCATCAGTGTTAGAGCTAAAATTAGCATGTTTAAAGTGATTTTCATGCTTCCAGGGGCCCTAAACACAAGATTTATGGAATGGTTAAAAGTGCATGAAAATGGCCAATTTACTCACTCTGAGTTCTCAAAAAGTGTTTCTTCACCCCGGGAAGTTAATTAAATACAATTTGAAGGCATTTAATGTTCGAGCAAAAACGGCTGATTTTCGACAAAAGAGATAACACCCCCCCATTACGTCATGCTTCAGAAATGTGGAAAATGGTCCGTTTTCAAAGGTTTTATTTTTGAACATCAGTTCACATTTGTAGGTGGATCATCAGTGTTAGAGCTAAAATTAGCATGTTTAAAGTGATTTTCATGCTTCCAGGGGCTCGGGAAGTGAATTAAATACTATTTGGAGGCATTTAATGTTCAATCAAAAACAGCTGATTTTTGACAAAAGAGATAACACCCCCCCATTACGTCATGCTTCAGAAATGTGGAAAATGGTCCGTTTTCAAATGTTTTATTTTTGAACGTCAGTTCACATTTGTAGGTGGATCATCAGTGTTAGAGCTAAAATTAGCATGTTTAAAGTGATTTTCATGCTTCCAGGGGCCCTAAACACAAGATTTATGGAATGGTAAAAGTGCATGAAAATGGCCAATTTACTCACTCTGAGTTCTCAAAAAGGGTTTCTTCACCCCGGGAAGTTAATTAAATACCATTTGGAGGCATTTAATGTTCGAGCAAAAACGGCTGATTTTCGACAAAAGAGATAACACCCCCCCATTACGTCATGCTTCAGAAATGTGGAAAATGGTCCGTTTTCAAATGTTTTATTTTTGAACGTCAGTTCACATTTGTAGGTGGATCATCAGTGTTAGAGCTAAAATTAGCATGTTTAAAGTGATTTTCATGCTTCCAGGGGCTCGGGAAGTGAATTAAATACTATTTGGAGGCATTTAATGTTCAAGCAAAAACAGCTGATTTTTGACAAAAGAGATAACACCCCCCCATTACGTCATGCTTCAGAAATGGGGAAAATGGTCCGTTTTCAAATGTTTTATTTTTGAACGTCAGTTCACATTTGTAGGTGGATCATCAGTGTTAGAGCTAAAATTAGCATGTTTAAAGTGATTTTCATGCTTCCAGGGGCCCTAAACACAAGATTTATGGAATGGTTAAAAGTGCATGAAAATGGCCAATTTACTCACTCTGAGTTCTCAAAAAGGGTTTCTTCACCCCGGGAAGTTAATTAAATACCATTTGGATGCATTTAATGTTCGAGCAAAAACGGCTGATTTTCGACAAAAGAGATAACACCCCCCCATTACGTCATGCTTCAGAAATGTGGAAAATGGTCCGTTTTCAAATGTTTTATTTTTGAACATCAGTTCACATTTGTAGGTGGATCATCAGTGTTAGAGCTAAAATTAGCATGTTTAAAGTGATTTTCATGCTTCCAGGGGCTCGGGAAGTGAATTAAATACTATTTGGAGGCATTTAATGTTCAAGCAAAAACAGCTGATTTTTGACAAAAGAGATAACACCCCCCCATTACGTCATGCTTCAGAAATGTGGAAAATGGTCCGTTTTCAAATGTTTTATTTTTGAACGTCAGTTCACATTTGTAGGTGGATCATCAGTGTTAGAGCTAAAATTAGCATGTTTAAAGTGATTTTCATGCTTCCAGGGGCCCTAAACACAAGATTTATGGAATGGTTAAAAGTGCATGAAAATGGCCAATTTACTCACTCTGAGTTCTCAAAAAGGGTTTCTTCACCCCGGGAAGTTGATTAAATACCATTTGGAGGCATTTAATTTTCGAGCAAAAATGGCTGATTTTCAACAAAAGAGATAACACCCCCCCATTACGTCATGCTTCAGAAATGTGGAAAATGGTCCGTTTTCAAATGTTTTATTTTTTAACGTCAGTTCACATTTGTAGGTGGATCATCAGTGTTAGAGCTAAAATTAGCATGTTTAAAGTGATTTTCATGCTTCCAGGGGCCCTAAACACAAGATTTATGGAATGGTTAAAAGTGCATGAAAATGGCCAATTTACTCACTCTGAGTTCTCAAAAAGGGTTTCTTCACCCCGGGAAGTTAATTAAATACCATTTGGAGGCATTTAATGTTCGAGCAAAAACGGCTGATTTTCGACAAAAGAGATAACACCCCCCCATTACGTCATGCTTCAGAAATGTGGAAAATGGTCCGTTTTCAAATGTTTTATTTTTGAACATCAGTTCACATTTGTAGGTGAATCATCAGTGTTAGAGCTAAAATTAGCATGTTTAAAGTGATTTTCATGCTTCCAGGGGCTCGGGAAGTGAATTAAATACTATTTGGAGGCATTTAATGTTCAAGCAAAAACAGCTGATTTTTGACAAAAGAGATAACACCCCCCCCATTACGTCATGCTTCAGAAATGTGGAAAATGGTCCGTTTTCAAATGTTTTATTTTTGAACGTCAGTTCACATTTGTAGGTGGATCATCAGTGTTAGAGCTAAAATTAGCATGTTTAAAGTGATTTTCATGCTTCCAGGGGCCCTAAACACAAGATTTATGGAATGGTTAAAAGTGCATGAAAATGGCCAATTTACTCACTCTGAGTTCTCAAAAAGGGTTTCTTCACCCCGGGAAGTTAATTAAATACCATTTGGAGGCATTTAATGTTCGAGCAAAAACGGCTGATTTTCGACAAAAGAGATAACACCCCCCCCATTACGTCATGCTTCAGAAATGTGGAAAATGGTCCGTTTTCAAATGTTTTATTTTTTAACGTCAGTTCACATTTGTAGGTGGATCATCAGTGTTAGAGCTAAAATTAGCATGTTTAAAGTGATTTTCATGCTTCCAGGGGCCCTAAACACAAGATTTATGGAATGGTTAAAAGTGCATGAAAATGGCCAATTTACTCACTCTGAGTTCTCAAAAAGGGTTTCTTCACCCCGGGAAGTTAATTAAATACCATTTGGAGGCATTTAATGTTCGAGCAAAAACGGCTGATTTTCGACAAAAGAGATAACACCCCCCCATTACGTCATGCTTCAGAAATGTGGAAAATGGTCCGTTTTCAAATGTTTTATTTTTGAACGTCAGTTCACATTTGTAGGTGGATCATCAGTGTTAGAGCTAAAATTAGCATGTTTAAAGTGATTTTCATGCTACCAGGGGCTCGGGAAGTGAATTAAATACTATTTGGAGGCATTTAATGTTCAAGCAAAAACAGCTGATTTTTGACAAAAGAGATAACACCCCCCCCCCATTACGTCATGCTTCAGAAATGTGGAAAATGGTCCGTTTTCAAATGTTTTATTTTTGAACGTCAGTTCACATTTGTAGGTGGATCATCAGTGTTAGAGCTAAAATTAGCATGTTTAAAGTGATTTTCATGCTTCCAGGGGCCCTAAACACAAGATTTATGGAATGGTTAAAAGTGCATGAAAATGGCCAATTTACTCACTCTGAGTTCTCAAAAAGGGTTTCTTCACCCCGGGAAGTTAATTAAATACCATTTGGAGGCATTTAATGTTCGAGCAAAAACGGCTGATTTTCGACAAAAGAGATAACACCCCCCCATTACGTCATGCTTCAGAAATGTGGAAAATGGTCCGTTTTCAAATGTTTTATTTTTGAACGTCAGTTCACATTTGTAGGTGGATCATCAGTGTTAGAGCTAAAAATAGCATGTTTAAAGTGATTTTCATGCTTCCAGGGGCTCGGGAAGTGAATTAAATACTATTTGGAGGCATTTAATGTTCAAGCAAAAACAGCTGATTTTTGACAAAAGAGATAACACCCCCCCCCCATTACGTCATGCTTCAGAAATCTTGAAAATGGTCCGTTTTCAAATGTTTTATTTTTGAACGTCAGTTCACATTTGTAGGTGGATCATCAGTGTTAGAGCTAAAATTAGCATGTTTAAAGTGATTTTCATGCTTTCAGGGGCCCTAAACACAAGATTTATGGAATGGTTAAAAGTGCATGAAAATGGCCAATTTACTCACTCTGAGTTCTCAAAAAGGGTTTCTTCACCCCGGGAAGTTAATTAAATACCATTTGGAGGCATTTAATGTTCGAGCAAAAACGGCTGATTTTCGACAAAAGAGATAACACCCCCCCATTACGTCATGCTTCAGAAATGTGGAAAATGGTCCGTTTTCAAATGTTTTATTTTTGAACATCAGTTCACATTCGTAGGTGGATCATCAGTGTTAGAGCTAAAATTAGCATGTTTAAAGTGATTTTCATGCTTCCAGGGGCTCGGGAAGTGAATTAAATACTATTTGGAGGCATTTAATGTTCAATCAAAAACAGCTGATTTTTGACAAAAGAGATAACACCCCCCCATTACGTCATGCTTCAGAAATGTGGAAAATGGTCCATTTTCAAATGTTTTATTTTTGAACGTCAGTTCACATTTGTAGGTGGATCATCAGTGTTAGAGCTAAAATTAGCATGTTTAAAGTGATTTTCATGCTTCCAGGGGCCCTAAACACAAGATTTATGGAATGGTTAAAAGTGCATGAAAATGGCCAATTTACTCACTCTGAGTTCTCAAAAAGGGTTTCTTCACCCCGGGAAGTTAATTAAATACCATTTGGAGGCATTTAATGTTCGAGCAAAAACGGCTGATTTTCGACAAAAGAGATAACACCCCCCCATTACGTCATGCTTCAGAAATGTGGAAAATGGTCCGTTTTCAAATGTTTTATTTTTGAACGTCAGTTCACATTTGTAGGTGGATCATCAGTGTTAGAGCTAAAAATAGCATGTTTAAAGTGATTTTCATGCTTCCAGGGGCTCGGGAAGTGAATTAAATACTATTTGGAGGCATTTAATGTTCAAGCAAAAACAGCTGATTTTTGACAAAAGAGATAACACCCCCCCCCATTACGTCATGCTTCAGAAATCTTGAAAATGGTCCGTTTTCAAATGTTTTATTTTTGAACGTCAGTTCACATTTGTAGGTGGATCATCAGTGTTAGAGCTAAAATTAGCATGTTTACAGTGATTTTCATGCTTTCAGGGGCCCTAAACACAAGATTTATGGAATGGTTAAAAGTGCATGAAAATGGCCAATTTACTCACTCTGAGTTCTCAAAAAGGGTTTCTTCACCCCGGGAAGTTAATTAAATACCATTTGGAGGCATTTAATGTTCGAGCAAAAACAGCTGATTTTCGACAAAAGAGATAACACCCCCCCATTACGTCATGCTTCAGAAATGTGGAAAATGGTCCGTTTTCAAATGTTTTATTTTTGAACATCAGTTCACATTTGTAGGTGGATCATCAGTGTTAGAGCTAAAATTAGCATGTTTAAAGTGATTTTCATGCTTCCAGGGGCTCGGGAAGTGAATTAAATACTATTTGGAGGCATTTAATGTTCAATCAAAAACAGCTGATTTTTGACAAAAGAGATAACACCCCCCCATTACGTCATGCTTCAGAAATGTGGAAAATGGTCCGTTTTCAAATGTTTTATTTTTGAACGTCAGTTCACATTTGTAGGTGGATCATCAGTGTTAGAGCTAAAATTAGCAAGTTTAAAGTGATTTTCATGCTTCCAGGGGCCCTAAACACAAGATTTATGGAATGGTTAAAAGTGCATGAAAATGGCCAATTTACTCACTCTGAGTTCTCAAAAAGGGTTTCTTCACCCCGGGAAGTTAATTAAATACCATTTGGAGGCATTTAATGTTCGAGCAAAAACGGCTGATTTTCGACAAAAGAGATAACACCCCCCCATTACGTCATGCTTCAGAAATGTGGAAAATGGTCCGTTTTCAAATGTTTTATTTTTGAACGTCAGTTCACATTTGTAGGTGGATCATCAGTGTTAGAGCTAAAATTAGCATGTTTAAAGTGATTTTCATGCTTCCAGGGGCTCGGGAAGTGAATTAAATACTATTTGGAGGCATTTAATGTTCAAGCAAAAACAGCTGATTTTTGACAAAAGAGATAACACCCCCCCATTACGTCATGCTTCAGAAATGTGGAAAATGGTCCGTTTTCAAATGTTTTATTTTTGAACGTCAGTTCACATTTGTAGGTGGATCATCAGTGTTAGAGCTAAAAATAGCATGTTTAAAGTGATTTTCATGCTTCCAGGGGCTCGGGAAGTGAATTAAATACTATTTGGAGGCATTTAATGTTCAAGCAAAAACAGCTGATTTTTGACAAAAGAGATAACACCCCCCCCCATTACGTCATGCTTCAGAAATCTTGAAAATGGTCCGTTTTCAAATGTTTTATTTTTGAACGTCAGTTCACATTTGTAGGTGGATCATCAGTGTTAGAGCTAAAATTAGCATGTTTAAAGTGATTTTCATGCTTTCAGGGGCCCTAAACACAAGATTTATGGAATGGTTAAAAGTGCATGAAAATGGCCAATTTACTCACTCTGAGTTCTCAAAAAGGGTTTCTTCACCCCGGGAAGTTAATTAAATACCATTTGGAGGCATTTAATGTTCGAGCAAAAACGGCTGATTTTCGACAAAAGAGATAACACCCCCCCATTACGTCATGCTTCAGAAATGTGGAAAATGGTCCGTTTTCAAATGTTTTATTTTTGAACATCAGTTCACATTTGTAGGTGGATCATCAGTGTTAGAGCTAAAATTAGCATGTTTAAAGTGATTTTCATGCTTCCAGGGGCTCGGGAAGTGAATTAAATACTATTTGGAGGCATTTAATGTTCAATCAAAAACAGCTGATTTTTGACAAAAGAGATAACACCCCCCCATTACGTCATGCTTCAGAAATGTGGAAAATGGTCCGTTTTCAAATGTTTTATTTTTGAACGTCAGTTCACATTTGTAGGTGGATCATCAGTGTTGGAGCTAAAATTAGCATGTTTAAAGTGATTTTCATGCTTCCAGGGGCCCTAAACACAAGATTTATGGAATGGTTAAAAGTGCATGAAAATGGCCAATTTACTCACTCTGAGTTCTCAAAAAGGGTTTCTTCACCCCGGGAAGTTAATTAAATACCATTTGGAGGCATTTAATGTTCGAGCAAAAACTGCTGATTTTCGACAAAAGAGATAACACCCCCCCATTACGTCATGCTTCAGAAATGTGGAAAATGGTCCGTTTTCAAATGTTTTATTTTTGAACGTCAGTTCACATTTGTAGGTGGATCATCAGTGTTAGAGCTAAAAATAGCATGTTTAAAGTGATTTTCATGCTTCCAGGGGCTCGGGAAGTGAATTAAATACTATTTGGAGGCATTTAATGTTCAAGCAAAAACAGCTGATTTTTGACAAAAGAGATAACACCCCCCCCATTACGTCATGCTTCAGAAATCTTGAAAATGGTCCGTTTTCAAATGTTTTATTTTTGAACGTCAGTTCACATTTGTAGGTGGATCATCAGTGTTAGAGCTAAAATTAGCATGTTTAAAGTGATTTTCATGCTTTCAGGGGCCCTAAACACAAGATTTATGGAATGGTTAAAAGTGCATGAAAATGGCCAATTTACTCACTCTGAGTTCTCAAAAAGGGTTTCTTCACCCCGGGAAGTTAATTAAATACCATTTGGAGGCATTTAATGTTCGAGCAAAAACGGCTGATTTTCGACAAAAGAGATAACACCCCCCCATTACGTCATGCTTCAGAAATGTGGAAAATGGTCCGTTTTCAAATGTTTTATTTTTGAACATCAGTTCACATTTGTAGGTGGATCATCAGTGTTAGAGCTAAAATTAGCATGTTTAAAGTGATTTTCATGCTTCCAGGGGCTCGGGAAGTGAATTAAATACTATTTGGAGGCATTTAATGTTCAATCAAAAACAGCTGATTTTTGACAAAAGAGATAACACCCCCCCATTACGTCATGCTTCAGAAATGTGGAAAATGGTCCGTTTTCAAATGTTTTATTTTTGAACGTCAGTTCACATTTGTAGGTGGATCATCAGTGTTAGAGCTAAAGTTAGCATGTTTAAAGTGATTTTCATGCTTCCAGGGGCTCGGGAAGTGAATTAAATACTATTTGGAGGCATTTAATGTTCAAGCAAAAACAGCTGATTTTTGACAAAAGAGATAACACCCCCCCATTACGTCATGCTTCAGAAATGTGGAAAATGGTCCGTTTTCAAATGTTTTATTTTTGAACGTCAGTTCACATTTGTAGGTGGATCATCAGTGTTAGAGCTAAAATTAGCATGTTTAAAGTGATTTTCATGCTTCCAGGGGCCCTAAACACAAGATTTATGGAATGGTTAAAAGTGCATGAAAATGGCCAATTTACTCACTCTGAGTTCTCAAAAAGGGTTTCTTCACCCCGGGAAGTTAATTAAATACCATTTGGAGGCATTTAATGTTCGAGCAAAAATGGCTGATTTTCGACAAAAGAGATAACACCCCCCTATTACGTCATGCTTCAGAAATGTGGAAAATGGTCCGTTTTCAAATGTTTTATTTTTTAACGTCAGTTCACATTTGTAGGTGGATCATCAGTGTTAGAGCTAAAATTAGCATGTTTAAAGTGATTTTCATGCTTCCAGGGGCCCTAAACACAAGATTTATGGAATGGTTAAAAGTGCATGAAAATGGCCAATTTACTCACTCTGAGTTCTCAAAAAGGGTTTCTTCACCCCGGGAAGTTAATTAAATACCATTTGGAGGCATTTAATGTTCGAGCAAAAACGGCTGATTTTCGACAAAAGAGATAACACCCCCCCATTACGTCATGCTTCAGAAAAGTGGAAAATGGTCCGTTTTCAAATGTTTTATTTTTGAACATCAGTTCACATTTGTAGGTGGATCATCAGTGTTAGAGCTAAAATTAGCATGTTTAAAGTGATTTTCATGCTTCCAGGGGCTCGGGAAGTGAATTAAATACTATTTGGAGGCATTTAATGTTCAAGCAAAAACAGCTGATTTTTGACAAAAGAGATAACACCCCCCCATTACGTCATGCTTCAGAAATGTGGAAAATGGCCTGTTTTCAAATGTTTTATTTTTGAACGTCAGTTCACATTTGTAGGTGGATCATCAGTGTTAGAGCTAAAATTAGCATGTTTAAAGTGATTTTCATGCTTCCAGGGGCCCTAAACACAAGATTTATGGAATGGTTAAAAGTGCATGAAAATGGCCAATTTACTCACTCTGAGTTCTTAAAAAGGGTTTCTTCACCCCGGGAAGTTAATTAAATACCATTTGGAGGCATTTAATGTTCGAGCAAAAACGGCTGATTTTCGACAAAAGAGATAACACCCCCCCATTACGTCATGCTTCAGAAATGTGGAAAATGGTCCGTTTTCAAATGTTTTATTTTTGAACGTCAGTTCACATTTGTAGGTGGATCATCAGTGTTAGAGCTAAAATTAGCATGTTTAAAGTGATTTTCATGCTTCCAGGGGCCCTAAACACAAAATTTATGGAATGGTTAAAAGTGCATGAAAATGGCCAATTTACTCACTCTGAGTTCTCAAAAAGGGTTTCTTCACCCCGGGAAGTTAATTAAATACCATTTGGAGGCATTTAATGTTCGAGCAAAAACGGCTGATTTTCGACAAAAGAGATAACACCCCCCCATTACGTCATGCTTCAGAAATGTGGAAAATGGTCCGTTTTCAAATGTTTTATTTTTGAACGTCAGTTCACATTTGTAGGTGGATCATCAGTGTTAGAGCTAAAATTAGCATGTTTAAAGTGATTTTCATGCTTCCAGGGGCTCGGGAAGTGAATTAAATACTATTTGGAGGCATTTAATGTTCAAGCAAAAACAGCTGATTTTTGACAAAAGAGATATCACCCCCCCATTACGTCATGCTTCAGAAATGTGGAAAATGGTCCGTTTTCAAATGTTTTATTTTTGAACGTCAGTTCACATTTGTAGGTGGATCATCAGTGTTAGAGCTAAAATTAGCATGTTTAAAGTGATTTTCATGCTTCCAGGGGCCCTAAACACAAGATTTATGGAATGGTTAAAAGTGCATGAAAATGGCCAATTTACTCACTCTGAGTTCTCAAAAAGGGTTTCTTCACCCCGGGAAGTTAATTAAATACCATTTGGAGGCATTTAATGTTCGAGCAAAAACGGCTGATTTTCGACAAAAGAGATAACACCCCCCCATTACGTCATGCTTCAGAAATGTGGAAAATGGTCCGTTTTCAAATGTTTTATTTTTGAACGTCAGTTCACATTTGTAGGTGGATCATCAGTGTTAGAGCTAAAATTAGCATGTTTAAAGTGATTTTCATGCTTCCAGGGGCTCGGGAAGTGAATTAAATACTATTTGGAGGCATTTAATGTTCAATCAAAAACAGCTGATTTTTGACAAAAGAGATAACACCCCCCCATTACGTCATGCTTCAGAAATGTGGAAAATGGTCCGTTTTCAAATGTTTTATTTTTGAACGTCAGTTCACATTTGTAGGTGGATCATCAGTGTTGGAGCTAAAATTAGCATGTTTAAAGTGATTTTCATGCTTCCAGGGGCCCTAAACACAAGATTTATGGAATGGTTAAAAGTGCATGAAAATGGCCAATTTACTCACTCTGAGTTCTCAAAAAGGGTTTCTTCACCCCGGGAAGTTAATTAAATACCATTTGGAGGCATTTAATGTTCGAGCAAAAACGGCTGATTTTCGACAAAAGAGATAACACCCCCCCCATTACGTCATGCTTCAGAAATGTGGAAAATGGTCCGTTTTCAAATGTTTTATTTTTGAACATCAGTTCACATTTGTAGGTGGATCATCAGTGTTAGAGCTAAAATTAGCATGTTTAAAGTGATTTTCATGCTTCCAGGGGCTCGGGAAGTGAATTAAATACTATTTGGAGGCATTTAATGTTCAATCAAAAACATCTGATTTTTGAAAAAAGAGATAACACCCCCCCCATTACGTCATGCTTCAGAAATGTGGAAAATGGTCCGTTTTCAAATGTTTTATTTTTGAACGTCAGTTCACATTTGTAGGTGGATCATCAGTGTTAGAGCTAAAATTAGCATGTTTAAAGTGATTTTCATGCTTCCAGGGGCCCTAAACACAAGATTTATGGAATGGTTAAAAGTGCATGAAAATGGCCAATTTACTCACTCTGAGTTCTCAAAAAGTGTTTCTTCACCCCGGGAAGTTAATTAAATACAATTTGAAGGCATTTAATGTTCGAGCAAAAACGGCTGATTTTCGACAAAAGAGATAACACCCCCCCATTACGTCATGCTTCAGAAATGTGGAAAATGGTCCGTTTTCAAAGGTTTTATTTTTGAACATCAGTTCACATTTGTAGGTGGATCATCAGTGTTAGAGCTAAAATTAGCATGTTTAAAGTGATTTTCATGCTTCCAGGGGCTCGGGAAGTGAATTAAATACTATTTGGAGGCATTTAATGTTCAATCAAAAACAGCTGATTTTTGACAAAAGAGATAACACCCCCCCATTACGTCATGCTTCAGAAATGTGGAAAATGGTCCGTTTTCAAATGTTTTATTTTTGAACGTCAGTTCACATTTGTAGGTGGATCATCAGTGTTAGAGCTAAAATTAGCATGTTTAAAGTGATTTTCATGCTTCCAGGGGCCCTAAACACAAGATTTATGGAATGGTAAAAGTGCATGAAAATGGCCAATTTACTCACTCTAAGTTCTCAAAAAGGGTTTCTTCACCCCGGGAAGTTAATTAAATACCATTTGGAGGCATTTAATGTTCGAGCAAAAACGGCTGATTTTTGACAAAAGAGATAACACCCCCCCATTACGTCATGCTTCAGAAATGTGGAAAATGGTCCGTTTTCAAATGTTTTATTTTTGAACGTCAGTTCACATTTGTAGGTGGATCATCAGTGTTAGAGCTAAAATTAGCATGTTTAAAGTGATTTTCATGCTTCCAGGGGCTCGGGAAGTGAATTAAATACTATTTGGAGGCATTTAATGTTCAAGCAAAAACAGCTGATTTTTGACAAAAGAGATAACACCCCCCCATTACGTCATGCTTCAGAAATGGGGAAAATGGTCCGTTTTCAAATGTTTTATTTTTGAACGTCAGTTCACATTTGTAGGTGGATCATCAGTGTTAGAGCTAAAATTAGCATGTTTAAAGTGATTTTCATGCTTCCAGGGGCCCTAAACACAAGATTTATGGAATGGTTAAAAGTGCATGAAAATGGCCAATTTACTCACTCTGAGTTCTCAAAAAGGGTTTCTTCACCCCGGGAAGTTAATTAAATACCATTTGGAGGCATTTAATGTTCGAGCAAAAACGGCTGATTTTCGACAAAAGAGATAACACCCCCCCATTACGTCATGCTTCAGAAATGTGGAAAATGGTCCGTTTTCAAATGTTTTATTTTTGAACATCAGTTCACATTTGTAGGTGGATCATCAGTGTTAGAGCTAAAATTAGCATGTTTAAAGTGATTTTCATGCTTCCAGGGGCTCGGGAAGTGAATTAAATACTATTTGGAGGCATTTAATGTTCAAGCAAAAACAGCTGATTTTTGACAAAAGAGATAACACCCCCCCATTACGTCATGCTTCAGAAATGTGGAAAATGGTCCGTTTTCAAATGTTTTATTTTTGAACGTCAGTTCACATTTGTAGGTGGATCATCAGTGTTAGAGCTAAAATTAGCATGTTTAAAGTGATTTTCATGCTTCCAGGGGCCCTAAACACAAGATTTATGGAATGGTTAAAAGTGCATGAAAATGGCCAATTTACTCACTCTGAGTTCTCAAAAAGGGTTTCTTCACCCCGGGAAGTTGATTAAATACCATTTGGAGGCATTTAATTTTCGAGCAAAAATGGCTGATTTTCAACAAAAGAGATAACACCCCCCCATTACGTCATGCTTCAGAAATGTGGAAAATGGTCCGTTTTCAAATGTTTTATTTTTTAACGTCAGTTCACATTTGTAGGTGGATCATCAGTGTTAGAGCTAAAATTAGCATGTTTAAAGTGATTTTCATGCTTCCAGGGGCCCTAAACACAAGATTTATGGAATGGTTAAAAGTGCATGAAAATGGCCAATTTACTCACTCTGAGTTCTCAAAAAGGGTTTCTTCACCCCGGGAAGTTAATTAAATACCATTTGGAGGCATTTAATGTTCGAGCAAAAACGGCTGATTTTCGACAAAAGAGATAACACCCCCCCATTACGTCATGCTTCAGAAATGTGGAAAATGGTCCGTTTTCAAATGTTTTATTTTTGAACATCAGTTCACATTTGTAGGTGAATCATCAGTGTTAGAGCTAAAATTAGCATGTTTAAAGTGATTTTCATGCTTCCAGGGGCTCGGGAAGTGAATTAAATACTATTTGGAGGCATTTAATGTTCAAGCAAAAACAGCTGATTTTTGACAAAAGAGATAACACCCCCCCCATTACGTCATGCTTCAGAAATGTGGAAAATGGTCCGTTTTCAAATGTTTTATTTTTGAACGTCAGTTCACATTTGTAGGTGGATCATCAGTGTTAGAGCTAAAATTAGCATGTTTAAAGTGATTTTCATGCTTCCAGGGGCCCTAAACACAAGATTTATGGAATGGTTAAAAGTGCATGAAAATGGCCAATTTACTCACTCTGAGTTCTCAAAAAGGGTTTCTTCACCCCGGGAAGTTAATTAAATACCATTTGGAGGCATTTAATGTTCGAGCAAAAACGGCTGATTTTCGACAAAAGAGATAACACCCCCCCATTACGTCATGCTTCAGAAATGTGGAAAATGGTCCGTTTTCAAATGTTTTATTTTTTAACGTCAGTTCACATTTGTAGGTGGATCATCAGTGTTAGAGCTAAAATTAGCATGTTTAAAGTGATTTTCATGCTTCCAGGGGCTCGGGAAGTGAATTAAATACTATTTGGAGGCATTTAATGTTCAATCAAAAACAGCTGATTTTTGACAAAAGAGATAACACCCCCCCATTACGTCATGCTTCAGAAATGTGGAAAATGGTCCGTTTTCAAATGTTTTATTTTTGAACGTCAGTTCACATTTGTAGGTGGATCATCAGTGTTGGAGCTAAAATTAGCATGTTTAAAGTGATTTTCATGCTTCCAGGGGCCCTAAACACAAGATTTATGGAATGGTTAAAAGTGCATGAAAATGGCCAATTTACTCACTCTGAGTTCTCAAAAAGGGTTTCTTCACCCCGGGAAGTTAATTAAATACCATTTGGAGGCATTTAATGTTCGAGCAAAAACGGCTGATTTTCGACAAAAGAGATAACACCCCCCCCATTACGTCATGCTTCAGAAATGTGGAAAATGGTCCGTTTTCAAATGTTTTATTTTTGAACATCAGTTCACATTTGTAGGTGGATCATCAGTGTTAGAGCTAAAATTAGCATGTTTAAAGTGATTTTCATGCTTCCAGGGGCTCGGGAAGTGAATTAAATACTATTTGGAGGCATTTAATGTTCAATCAAAAACATCTGATTTTTGAAAAAAGAGATAACACCCCCCCCATTACGTCATGCTTCAGAAATGTGGAAAATGGTCCGTTTTCAAATGTTTTATTTTTGAACGTCAGTTCACATTTGTAGGTGGATCATCAGTGTTAGAGCTAAAATTAGCATGTTTAAAGTGATTTTCATGCTTCCAGGGGCCCTAAACACAAGATTTATGGAATGGTTAAAAGTGCATGAAAATGGCCAATTTACTCACTCTGAGTTCTCAAAAAGTGTTTCTTCACCCCGGGAAGTTAATTAAATACAATTTGAAGGCATTTAATGTTCGAGCAAAAACGGCTGATTTTCGACAAAAGAGATAACACCCCCCCATTACGTCATGCTTCAGAAATGTGGAAAATGGTCCGTTTTCAAAGGTTTTATTTTTGAACATCAGTTCACATTTGTAGGTGGATCATCAGTGTTAGAGCTAAAATTAGCATGTTTAAAGTGATTTTCATGCTTCCAGGGGCTCGGGAAGTGAATTAAATACTATTTGGAGGCATTTAATGTTCAATCAAAAACAGCTGATTTTTGACAAAAGAGATAACACCCCCCCATTACGTCATGCTTCAGAAATGTGGAAAATGGTCCGTTTTCAAATGTTTTATTTTTGAACGTCAGTTCACATTTGTAGGTGGATCATCAGTGTTAGAGCTAAAATTAGCATGTTTAAAGTGATTTTCATGCTTCCAGGGGCCCTAAACACAAGATTTATGGAATGGTAAAAGTGCATGAAAATGGCCAATTTACTCACTCTGAGTTCTCAAAAAGGGTTTCTTCACCCCGGGAAGTTAATTAAATACCATTTGGAGGCATTTAATGTTCGAGCAAAAACGGCTGATTTTCGACAAAAGAGATAACACCCCCCCATTACGTCATGCTTCAGAAATGTGGAAAATGGTCCGTTTTCAAATGTTTTATTTTTGAACGTCAGTTCACATTTGTAGGTGGATCATCAGTGTTAGAGCTAAAATTAGCATGTTTAAAGTGATTTTCATGCTTCCAGGGGCTCGGGAAGTGAATTAAATACTATTTGGAGGCATTTAATGTTCAAGCAAAAACAGCTGATTTTTGACAAAAGAGATAACACCCCCCCATTACGTCATGCTTCAGAAATGGGGAAAATGGTCCGTTTTCAAATGTTTTATTTTTGAACGTCAGTTCACATTTGTAGGTGGATCATCAGTGTTAGAGCTAAAATTAGCATGTTTAAAGTGATTTTCATGCTTCCAGGGGCCCTAAACACAAGATTTATGGAATGGTTAAAAGTGCATGAAAATGGCCAATTTACTCACTCTGAGTTCTCAAAAAGGGTTTCTTCACCCCGGGAAGTTAATTAAATACCATTTGGAGGCATTTAATGTTCGAGCAAAAACGGCTGATTTTCGACAAAAGAGATAACACCCCCCCATTACGTCATGCTTCAGAAATGTGGAAAATGGTCCGTTTTCAAATGTTTTATTTTTGAACATCAGTTCACATTTGTAGGTGGATCATCAGTGTTAGAGCTAAAATTAGCATGTTTAAAGTGATTTTCATGCTTCCAGGGGCTCGGGAAGTGAATTAAATACTATTTGGAGGCATTTAATGTTCAAGCAAAAACAGCTGATTTTTGACAAAAGAGATAACACCCCCCATTACGTCATGCTTCAGAAATGTGGAAAATGGTCCGTTTTCAAATGTTTTATTTTTGAACGTCAGTTCACATTTGTAGGTGGATCATCAGTGTTAGAGCTAAAATTAGCATGTTTAAAGTGATTTTCATGCTTCCAGGGGCCCTAAACACAAGATTTATGGAATGGTTAAAAGTGCATGAAAATGGCCAATTTACTCACTCTGAGTTCTCAAAAAGGGTTTCTTCACCCCGGGAAGTTGATTAAATACCATTTGGAGGCATTTAATTTTCGAGCAAAAATGGCTGATTTTCAACAAAAGAGATAACACCCCCCCATTACGTCATGCTTCAGAAATGTGGAAAATGGTCCGTTTTCAAATGTTTTATTTTTTAACGTCAGTTCACATTTGTAGGTGGATCATCAGTGTTAGAGCTAAAATTAGCATGTTTAAAGTGATTTTCATGCTTCCAGGGGCCCTAAACACAAGATTTATGGAATGGTTAAAAGTGCATGAAAATGGCCAATTTACTCACTCTGAGTTCTCAAAAAGGGTTTCTTCACCCCGGGAAGTTAATTAAATACCATTTGGAGGCATTTAATGTTCGAGCAAAAACGGCTGATTTTCGACAAAAGAGATAACACCCCCCCATTACGTCATGCTTCAGAAATGTGGAAAATGGTCCGTTTTCAAATGTTTTATTTTTGAACATCAGTTCACATTTGTAGGTGAATCATCAGTGTTAGAGCTAAAATTAGCATGTTTAAAGTGATTTTCATGCTTCCAGGGGCTCGGGAAGTGAATTAAATACTATTTGGAGGCATTTAATGTTCAAGCAAAAACAGCTGATTTTTGACAAAAGAGATAACACCCCCCCCATTACGTCATGCTTCAGAAATGTGGAAAATGGTCCGTTTTCAAATGTTTTATTTTTGAACGTCAGTTCACATTTGTAGGTGGATCATCAGTGTTAGAGCTAAAATTAGCATGTTTAAAGTGATTTTCATGCTTCCAGGGGCCCTAAACACAAGATTTATGGAATGGTTAAAAGTGCATGAAAATGGCCAATTTACTCACTCTGAGTTCTCAAAAAGGGTTTCTTCACCCCGGGAAGTTAATTAAATACCATTTGGAGGCATTTAATGTTCGAGCAAAAACGGCTGATTTTCGACAAAAGAGATAACACCCCCCCATTACGTCATGCTTCAGAAATGTGGAAAATGGTCCGTTTTCAAATGTTTTATTTTTTAACGTCAGTTCACATTTGTAGGTGGATCATCAGTGTTAGAGCTAAAATTAGCATGTTTAAAGTGATTTTCATGCTTCCAGGGGCCCTAAACACAAGATTTATGGAATGGTTAAAAGTGCATGAAAATGGCCAATTTACTCACTCTGAGTTCTCAAAAAGGGTTTCTTCACCCCGGGAAGTTAATTAAATACCATTTGAAGGCATTTAATGTTCGAGCAAAAACGGCTGATTTTCGACAAAAGAGATAACACCCCCCCATTACGTCATGCTTCAGAAATGTGGAAAATGGTCCGTTTTCAAATGTTTTATTTTTGAACGTCAGTTCACATTTGTAGGTGGATCATCAGTGTTAGAGCTAAAATTAGCATGTTTAAAGTGATTTTCATGCTTCCAGGGGCTCGGGAAGTGAATTAAATACTATTTGGAGGCATTTAATGTTCAAGCAAAAACAGCTGATTTTTGACAAAAGAGATAACACCCCCCCCCATTACGTCATGCTTCAGAAATGTGGAAAATGGTCCGTTTTCAAATGTTTTATTTTTGAACGTCAGTTCACATTTGTAGGTGGATCATCAGTGTTAGAGCTAAAATTAGCATGTTTAAAGTGATTTTCATGCTTCCAGGGGCCCTAAACACAAGATTTATGGAATGGTTAAAAGTGCATGAAAATGGCCAATTTACTCACTCTGAGTTCTCAAAAAGGGTTTCTTCACCCCGGGAAGTTAATTAAATACCATTTGGAGGCATTTAATGTTCGAGCAAAAACGGCTGATTTTCGACAAAAGAGATAACACCCCCCCATTACGTCATGCTTCAGAAATGTGGAAAATGGTCCGTTTTCAAATGTTTTATTTTTGAACGTCAGTTCACATTTGTAGGTGGATCATCAGTGTTAGAGCTAAAAATAGCATGTTTAAAGTGATTTTCATGCTTCCAGGGGCTCGGGAAGTGAATTAAATACTATTTGGAGGCATTTAATGTTCAAGCAAAAACAGCTGATTTTTGACAAAAGAGATAACACCCCCCCCCCCATTACGTCATGCTTCAGAAATCTTGAAAATGGTCCGTTTTCAAATGTTTTATTTTTGAACGTCAGTTCACATTTGTAGGTGGATCATCAGTGTTAGAGCTAAAATTAGCATGTTTAAAGTGATTTTCATGCTTTCAGGGGCCCTAAACACAAGATTTATGGAATGGTTAAAAGTGCATGAAAATGGCCAATTTACTCACTCTGAGTTCTCAAAAAGGGTTTCTTCACCCCGGGAAGTTAATTAAATACCATTTGGAGGCATTTAATGTTCGAGCAAAAACGGCTGATTTTCGACAAAAGAGATAACACCCCCCCATTACGTCATGCTTCAGAAATGTGGAAAATGGTCCGTTTTCAAATGTTTTATTTTTGAACATCAGTTCACATTTGTAGGTGGATCATCAGTGTTAGAGCTAAAATTAGCATGTTTAAAGTGATTTTCATGCTTCCAGGGGCTCGGGAAGTGAATTAAATACTATTTGGAGGCATTTAATGTTCAATCAAAAACATCTGATTTTTGAAAAAAGAGATAACACCCCCCCCATTACGTCATGCTTCAGAAATGTGGAAAATGGTCCGTTTTCAAATGTTTTATTTTTGAACGTCAGTTCACATTTGTAGGTGGATCATCAGTGTTAGAGCTAAAATTAGCATGTTTAAAGTGATTTTCATGCTTCCAGGGGCCCTAAACACAAGATTTATGGAATGGTTAAAAGTGCATGAAAATGGCCAATTTACTCACTCTGAGTTCTCAAAAAGTGTTTCTTCACCCCGGGAAGTTAATTAAATACAATTTGAAGGCATTTAATGTTCGAGCAAAAACGGCTGATTTTCGACAAAAGAGATAACACCCCCCCATTACGTCATGCTTCAGAAATGTGGAAAATGGTCCGTTTTCAAAGGTTTTATTTTTGAACATCAGTTCACATTTGTAGGTGGATCATCAGTGTTAGAGCTAAAATTAGCATGTTTAAAGTGATTTTCATGCTTCCAGGGGCTCGGGAAGTGAATTAAATACTATTTGGAGGCATTTAATGTTCAATCAAAAACAGCTGATTTTTGACAAAAGAGATAACACCCCCCCATTACGTCATGCTTCAGAAATGTGGAAAATGGTCCGTTTTCAAATGTTTTATTTTTGAACGTCAGTTCACATTTGTAGGTGGATCATCAGTGTTAGAGCTAAAATTAGCATGTTTAAAGTGATTTTCATGCTTCCAGGGGCCCTAAACACAAGATTTATGGAATGGTAAAAGTGCATGAAAATGGCCAATTTACTCACTCTGAGTTCTCAAAAAGGGTTTCTTCACCCCGGGAAGTTAATTAAATACCATTTGGAGGCATTTAATGTTCGAGCAAAAACGGCTGATTTTCGACAAAAGAGATAACACCCCCCCATTACGTCATGCTTCAGAAATGTGGAAAATGGTCCGTTTTCAAATGTTTTATTTTTGAACGTCAGTTCACATTTGTAGGTGGATCATCAGTGTTAGAGCTAAAATTAGCATGTTTAAAGTGATTTTCATGCTTCCAGGGGCTCGGGAAGTGAATTAAATACTATTTGGAGGCATTTAATGTTCAAGCAAAAACAGCTGATTTTTGACAAAAGAGATAACACCCCCCCATTACGTCATGCTTCAGAAATGGGGAAAATGGTCCGTTTTCAAATGTTTTATTTTTGAACGTCAGTTCACATTTGTAGGTGGATCATCAGTGTTAGAGCTAAAATTAGCATGTTTAAAGTGATTTTCATGCTTCCAGGGGCCCTAAACACAAGATTTATGGAATGGTTAAAAGTGCATGAAAATGGCCAATTTACTCACTCTGAGTTCTCAAAAAGGGTTTCTTCACCCCGGGAAGTTAATTAAATACCATTTGGAGGCATTTAATGTTCGAGCAAAAACGGCTGATTTTCGACAAAAGAGATAACACCCCCCCATTACGTCATGCTTCAGAAATGTGGAAAATGGTCCGTTTTCAAATGTTTTATTTTTGAACATCAGTTCACATTTGTAGGTGGATCATCAGTGTTAGAGCTAAAATTAGCATGTTTAAAGTGATTTTCATGCTTCCAGGGGCTCGGGAAGTGAATTAAATACTATTTGGAGGCATTTAATGTTCAAGCAAAAACAGCTGATTTTTGACAAAAGAGATAACACCCCCCATTACGTCATGCTTCAGAAATGTGGAAAATGGTCCGTTTTCAAATGTTTTATTTTTGAACGTCAGTTCACATTTGTAGGTGGATCATCAGTGTTAGAGCTAAAATTAGCATGTTTAAAGTGATTTTCATGCTTCCAGGGGCCCTAAACACAAGATTTATGGAATGGTTAAAAGTGCATGAAAATGGCCAATTTACTCACTCTGAGTTCTCAAAAAGGGTTTCTTCACCCCGGGAAGTTGATTAAATACCATTTGGAGGCATTTAATTTTCGAGCAAAAATGGCTGATTTTCAACAAAAGAGATAACACCCCCCCATTACGTCATGCTTCAGAAATGTGGAAAATGGTCCGTTTTCAAATGTTTTATTTTTTAACGTCAGTTCACATTTGTAGGTGGATCATCAGTGTTAGAGCTAAAATTAGCATGTTTAAAGTGATTTTCATGCTTCCAGGGGCCCTAAACACAAGATTTATGGAATGGTTAAAAGTGCATGAAAATGGCCAATTTACTCACTCTGAGTTCTCAAAAAGGGTTTCTTCACCCCGGGAAGTTAATTAAATACCATTTGGAGGCATTTAATGTTCGAGCAAAAACGGCTGATTTTCGACAAAAGAGATAACACCCCCCCATTACGTCATGCTTCAGAAATGTGGAAAATGGTCCGTTTTCAAATGTTTTATTTTTGAACATCAGTTCACATTTGTAGGTGAATCATCAGTGTTAGAGCTAAAATTAGCATGTTTAAAGTGATTTTCATGCTTCCAGGGGCTCGGGAAGTGAATTAAATACTATTTGGAGGCATTTAATGTTCAAGCAAAAACAGCTGATTTTTGACAAAAGAGATAACACCCCCCCCATTACGTCATGCTTCAGAAATGTGGAAAATGGTCCGTTTTCAAATGTTTTATTTTTGAACGTCAGTTCACATTTGTAGGTGGATCATCAGTGTTAGAGCTAAAATTAGCATGTTTAAAGTGATTTTCATGCTTCCAGGGGCCCTAAACACAAGATTTATGGAATGGTTAAAAGTGAATGAAAATGGCCAATTTACTCACTCTGAGTTCTCAAAAAGGGTTTCTTCACCCCGGGAAGTTAATTAAATACCATTTGGAGGCATTTAATGTTCGAGCAAAAACGGCTGATTTTCGACAAAAGAGATAACACCCCCCCATTACGTCATGCTTCAGAAATGTGGAAAATGGTCCGTTTTCAAATGTTTTATTTTTTAACGTCAGTTCACATTTGTAGGTGGATCATCAGTGTTAGAGCTAAAATTAGCATGTTTAAAGTGATTTTCATGCTTCCAGGGGCCCTAAACACAAGATTTATGGAATGGTTAAAAGTGCATGAAAATGGCCAATTTACTCACTCTGAGTTCTCAAAAAGGGTTTCTTCACCCCGGGAAGTTAATTAAATACCATTTGAAGGCATTTAATGTTCGAGCAAAAACGGCTGATTTTCGACAAAAGAGATAACACCCCCCCATTACGTCATGCTTCAGAAATGTGGAAAATGGTCCGTTTTCAAATGTTTTATTTTTGAACGTCAGTTCACATTTGTAGGTGGATCATCAGTGTTAGAGCTAAAATTAGCATGTTTAAAGTGATTTTCATGCTTCCAGGGGCTCGGGAAGTGAATTAAATACTATTTGGAGGCATTTAATGTTCAAGCAAAAACAGCTGATTTTTGACAAAAGAGATAACACCCCCCCCCATTACGTCATGCTTCAGAAATGTGGAAAATGGTCCGTTTTCAAATGTTTTATTTTTGAACGTCAGTTCACATTTGTAGGTGGATCATCAGTGTTAGAGCTAAAATTAGCATGTTTAAAGTGATTTTCATGCTTCCAGGGGCCCTAAACACAAGATTTATGGAATGGTTAAAAGTGCATGAAAATGGCCAATTTACTCACTCTGAGTTCTCAAAAAGGGTTTCTTCACCCCGGGAAGTTAATTAAATACCATTTGGAGGCATTTAATGTTCGAGCAAAAACGGCTGATTTTCGACAAAAGAGATAACACCCCCCCATTACGTCATGCTTCAGAAATGTGGAAAATGGTCCGTTTTCAAATGTTTTATTTTTGAACGTCAGTTCACATTTGTAGGTGGATCATCAGTGTTAGAGCTAAAAATAGCATGTTTAAAGTGATTTTCATGCTTCCAGGGGCTCGGGAAGTGAATTAAATACTATTTGGAGGCATTTAATGTTCAAGCAAAAACAGCTGATTTTTGACAAAAGAGATAACACCCCCCCCCCCATTACGTCATGCTTCAGAAATCTTGAAAATGGTCCGTTTTCAAATGTTTTATTTTTGAACGTCAGTTCACATTTGTAGGTGGATCATCAGTGTTAGAGCTAAAATTAGCATGTTTAAAGTGATTTTCATGCTTTCAGGGGCCCTAAACACAAGATTTATGGAATGGTTAAAAGTGCATGAAAATGGCCAATTTACTCACTCTGAGTTCTCAAAAAGGGTTTCTTCACCCCGGGAAGTTAATTAAATACCATTTGGAGGCATTTAATGTTCGAGCAAAAACGGCTGATTTTCGACAAAAGAGATAACACCCCCCCATTACGTCATGCTTCAGAAATGTGGAAAATGGTCCGTTTTCAAATGTTTTATTTTTGAACATCAGTTCACATTCGTAGGTGGATCATCAGTGTTAGAGCTAAAATTAGCATGTTTAAAGTGATTTTCATGCTTCCAGGGGCTCGGGAAGTGAATTAAATACTATTTGGAGGCATTTAATGTTCAATCAAAAACAGCTGATTTTTGACAAAAGAGATAACACCCCCCCATTACGTCATGCTTCAGAAATGTGGAAAATGGTCCGTTTTCAAATGTTTTATTTTTGAACGTCAGTTCACATTTGTAGGTGGATCATCAGTGTTAGAGCTAAAATTAGCATGTTTAAAGTGATTTTCATGCTTCCAGGGGCCCTAAACACAAGATTTATGGAATGGTTAAAAGTGCATGAAAATGGCCAATTTACTCACTCTGAGTTCTCAAAAAGGGTTTCTTCACCCCGGGAAGTTAATTAAATACCATTTGGAGGCATTTAATGTTCGAGCAAAAACGGCTGATTTTCGACAAAAGAGATAACACCCCCCCATTACGTCATGCTTCAGAAATGTGGAAAATGGTCCGTTTTCAAATGTTTTATTTTTGAACGTCAGTTCACATTTGTAGGTGGATCATCAGTGTTAGAGCTAAAAATAGCATGTTTAAAGTGATTTTCATGCTTCCAGGGGCTCGGGAAGTGAATTAAATACTATTTGGAGGCATTTAATGTTCAAGCAAAAACAGCTGATTTTTGACAAAAGAGATAACACCCCCCCCATTACGTCATGCTTCAGAAATCTTGAAAATGGTCCGTTTTCAAATGTTTTATTTTTGAACGTCAGTTCACATTTGTAGGTGGATCATCAGTGTTAGAGCTAAAATTAGCATGTTTACAGTGATTTTCATGCTTTCAGGGGCCCTAAACACAAGATTTATGGAATGGTTAAAAGTGCATGAAAATGGCCAATTTACTCACTCTGAGTTCTCAAAAAGGGTTTCTTCACCCCGGGAAGTTAATTAAATACCATTTGGAGGCATTTAATGTTCGAGCAAAAACAGCTGATTTTCGACAAAAGAGATAACACCCCCCCATTACGTCATGCTTCAGAAATGTGGAAAATGGTCCGTTTTCAAATGTTTTATTTTTGAACATCAGTTCACATTTGTAGGTGGATCATCAGTGTTAGAGCTAAAATTAGCATGTTTAAAGTGATTTTCATGCTTCCAGGGGCTCGGGAAGTGAATTAAATACTATTTGGAGGCATTTAATGTTCAATCAAAAACAGCTGATTTTTGACAAAAGAGATAACACCCCCCCATTACGTCATGCTTCAGAAATGTGGAAAATGGTCCGTTTTCAAATGTTTTATTTTTGAACGTCAGTTCACATTTGTAGGTGGATTATCAGTGTTAGAGCTAAAATTAGCATGTTTAAAGTGATTTTCATGCTTCCAGGGGCCCTAAACACAAGATTTATGGAATGGTTAAAAGTGCATGAAAATGGCCAATTTACTCACTCTGAGTTCTCAAAAAGGGTTTCTTCACCCCGGGAAGTTAATTAAATACCATTTGGAGGCATTTAATGTTCGAGCAAAAACGGCTGATTTTCGACAAAAGAGATAACACCCCCCCATTACGTCATGCTTCAGAAATGTGGAAAATGGTCCGTTTTCAAATGTTTTATTTTTGAACGTCAGTTCACATTTGTAGGTGGATCATCAGTGTTAGAGCTAAAAATAGCATGTTTAAAGTGATTTTCATGCTTCCAGGGGCTCGGGAAGTGAATTAAATACTATTTGGAGGCATTTAATGTTCAAGCAAAAACAGCTGATTTTTGACAAAAGAGATAACACCCCCCCATTACGTCATGCTTCAGAAATGTGGAAAATGGTCCGTTTTCAAATGTTTTATTTTTGAACGTCAGTTCACATTTGTAGGTGGATCATCAGTGTTAGAGCTAAAAATAGCATGTTTAAAGTGATTTTCATGCTTCCAGGGGCTCGGGAAGTGAATTAAATACTATTTGGAGGCATTTAATGTTCAAGCAAAAACAGCTGATTTTTGACAAAAGAGATAACACCCCCCCCCATTACGTCATGCTTCAGAAATCTTGAAAATGGTCCGTTTTCAAATGTTTTATTTTTGAACGTCAGTTCACATTTGTAGGTGGATCATCAGTGTTAGAGCTAAAATTAGCATGTTTAAAGTGATTTTCATGCTTTCAGGGGCCCTAAACACAAGATTTATGGAATGGTTAAAAGTGCATGAAAATGGCCAATTTACTCACTCTGAGTTCTCAAAAAGGGTTTCTTCACCCCGGGAAGTTAATTAAATACCATTTGGAGGCATTTAATGTTCGAGCAAAAACGGCTGATTTTCGACAAAAGAGATAACACCCCCCCATTACGTCATGCTTCAGAAATGTGGAAAATGGTCCGTTTTCAAATGTTTTATTTTTGAACATCAGTTCACATTTGTAGGTGGATCATCAGTGTTAGAGCTAAAATTAGCATGTTTAAAGTGATTTTCATGCTTCCAGGGGCTCGGGAAGTGAATTAAATACTATTTGGAGGCATTTAATGTTCAATCAAAAACAGCTGATTTTTGACAAAAGAGATAACACCCCCCCATTACGTCATGCTTCAGAAATGTGGAAAATGGTCCGTTTTCAAATGTTTTATTTTTGAACGTCAGTTCACATTTGTAGGTGGATCATCAGTGTTAGAGCTAAAATTAGCAAGTTTAAAGTGATTTTCATGCTTCCAGGGGCCCTAAACACAAGATTTATGGAATGGTTAAAAGTGCATGAAAATGGCCAATTTACTCACTCTGAGTTCTCAAAAAGGGTTTCTTCACCCCGGGAAGTTAATTAAATACCATTTGGAGGCATTTAATGTTCGAGCAAAAACGGCTGATTTTCGACAAAAGAGATAAAACCCCCCCATTACGTCATGCTTCAGAAATGTGGAAAATGGTCCGTTTTCAAATGTTTTATTTTTGAACGTCAGTTCACATTTGTAGGTGGATCATCAGTGTTAGAGCTAAAATTAGCATGTTTAAAGTGATTTTCATGCTTCCAGGGGCTCGGGAAGTGAATTAAATACTATTTGGAGGCATTTAATGTTCAAGCAAAAACAGCTGATTTTTGACAAAAGAGATAACACCCCCCCATTACGTCATGCTTCAGAAATGTGGAAAATGGTCCGTTTTCAAATGTTTTATTTTTGAACGTCAGTTCACATTTGTAGGTGGATCATCAGTGTTAGAGCTAAAAATAGCATGTTTAAAGTGATTTTCATGCTTCCAGGGGCTCGGGAAGTGAATTAAATACTATTTGGAGGCATTTAATGTTCAAGCAAAAACAGCTGATTTTTGACAAAAGAGATAACACCCCCCCCCATTACGTCATGCTTCAGAAATCTTGAAAATGGTCCGTTTTCAAATGTTTTATTTTTGAACGTCAGTTCACATTTGTAGGTGGATCATCAGTGTTAGAGCTAAAATTAGCATGTTTAAAGTGATTTTCATGCTTTCAGGGGCCCTAAACACAAGATTTATGGAATGGTTAAAAGTGCATGAAAATGGCCAATTTACTCACTCTGAGTTCTCAAAAAGGGTTTCTTCACCCCGGGAAGTTAATTAAATACCATTTGGAGGCATTTAATGTTCGAGCAAAAACGGCTGATTTTCGACAAAAGAGATAACACCCCCCCATTACGTCATGCTTCAGAAATGTGGAAAATGGTCCGTTTTCAAATGTTTTATTTTTGAACATCAGTTCACATTTGTAGGTGGATCATCAGTGTTAGAGCTAAAATTAGCATGTTTAAAGTGATTTTCATGCTTCCAGGGGCTCGGGAAGTGAATTAAATACTATTTGGAGGCATTTAATGTTCAATCAAAAACAGCTGATTTTTGACAAAAGAGATAACACCCCCCCATTACGTCATGCTTCAGAAATGTGGAAAATGGTCCGTTTTCAAATGTTTTATTTTTGAACGTCAGTTCACATTTGTAGGTGGATCATCAGTGTTGGAGCTAAAATTAGCATGTTTAAAGTGATTTTCATGCTTCCAGGGGCCCTAAACACAAGATTTATGGAATGGTTAAAAGTGCATGAAAATGGCCAATTTACTCACTCTGAGTTCTCAAAAAGGGTTTCTTCACCCCGGGAAGTTAATTAAATACCATTTGGAGGCATTTAATGTTCGAGCAAAAACTGCTGATTTTCGACAAAAGAGATAACACCCCCCCATTACGTCATGCTTCAGAAATGTGGAAAATGGTCCGTTTTCAAATGTTTTATTTTTGAACGTCAGTTCACATTTGTAGGTGGATCATCAGTGTTAGAGCTAAAAATAGCATGTTTAAAGTGATTTTCATGCTTCCAGGGGCTCGGGAAGTGAATTAAATACTATTTGGAGGCATTTAATGTTCAAGCAAAAACAGCTGATTTTTGACAAAAGAGATAACACCCCCCCCATTACGTCATGCTTCAGAAATCTTGAAAATGGTCCGTTTTCAAATGTTTTATTTTTGAACGTCAGTTCACATTTGTAGGTGGATCATCAGTGTTAGAGCTAAAATTAGCATGTTTAAAGTGATTTTCATGCTTTCAGGGGCCCTAAACACAAGATTTATGGAATGGTTAAAAGTGCATGAAAATGGCCAATTTACTCACTCTGAGTTCTCAAAAAGGGTTTCTTCACCCCGGGAAGTTAATTAAATACCATTTGGAGGCATTTAATGTTCGAGCAAAAACGGCTGATTTTCGACAAAAGAGATAACACCCCCCCATTACGTCATGCTTCAGAAATGTGGAAAATGGTCCGTTTTCAAATGTTTTATTTTTGAACATCAGTTCACATTTGTAGGTGGATCATCAGTGTTAGAGCTAAAATTAGCATGTTTAAAGTGATTTTCATGCTTCCAGGGGCTCGGGAAGTGAATTAAATACTATTTGGAGGCATTTAATGTTCAATCAAAAACAGCTGATTTTTGACAAAAGAGATAACACCCCCCCATTACGTCATGCTTCAGAAATGTGGAAAATGGTCCGTTTTCAAATGTTTTATTTTTGAACGTCAGTTCACATTTGTAGGTGGATCATCAGTGTTAGAGCTAAAGTTAGCATGTTTAAAGTGATTTTCATGCTTCCAGGGGCTCGGGAAGTGAATTAAATACTATTTGGAGGCATTTAATGTTCAAGCAAAAACAGCTGATTTTTGACAAAAGAGATAACACCCCCCCATTACGTCATGCTTCAGAAATGTGGAAAATGGTCCGTTTTCAAATGTTTTATTTTTGAACGTCAGTTCACATTTGTAGGTGGATCATCAGTGTTAGAGCTAAAATTAGCATGTTTAAAGTGATTTTCATGCTTCCAGGGGCCCTAAACACAAGATTTATGGAATGGTTAAAAGTGCATGAAAATGGCCAATTTACTCACTCTGAGTTCTCAAAAAGGGTTTCTTCACCCCGGGAAGTTAATTAAATACCATTTGGAGGCATTTAATGTTCGAGCAAAAATGGCTGATTTTCGACAAAAGAGATAACACCCCCCTATTACGTCATGCTTCAGAAATGTGGAAAATGGTCCGTTTTCAAATGTTTTATTTTTTAACGTCAGTTCACATTTGTAGGTGGATCATCAGTGTTAGAGCTAAAATTAGCATGTTTAAAGTGATTTTCATGCTTCCAGGGGCCCTAAACACAAGATTTATGGAATGGTTAAAAGTGCATGAAAATGGCCAATTTACTCACTCTGAGTTCTCAAAAAGGGTTTCTTCACCCCGGGAAGTTAATTAAATACCATTTGGAGGCATTTAATGTTCGAGCAAAAACGGCTGATTTTCGACAAAAGAGATAACACCCCCCCATTACGTCATGCTTCAGAAAAGTGGAAAATGGTCCGTTTTCAAATGTTTTATTTTTGAACATCAGTTCACATTTGTAGGTGGATCATCAGTGTTAGAGCTAAAATTAGCATGTTTAAAGTGATTTTCATGCTTCCAGGGGCTCGGGAAGTGAATTAAATACTATTTGGAGGCATTTAATGTTCAAGCAAAAACAGCTGATTTTTGACAAAAGAGATAACACCCCCCCATTACGTCATGCTTCAGAAATGTGGAAAATGGCCTGTTTTCAAATGTTTTATTTTTGAACGTCAGTTCACATTTGTAGGTGGATCATCAGTGTTAGAGCTAAAATTAGCATGTTTAAAGTGATTTTCATGCTTCCAGGGGCCCTAAACACAAGATTTATGGAATGGTTAAAAGTGCATGAAAATGGCCAATTTACTCACTCTGAGTTCTTAAAAAGGGTTTCTTCACCCCGGGAAGTTAATTAAATACCATTTGGAGGCATTTAATGTTCGAGCAAAAACGGCTGATTTTCGACAAAAGAGATAACACCCCCCCATTACGTCATGCTTCAGAAATGTGGAAAATGGTCCGTTTTCAAATGTTTTATTTTTTAACGTCAGTTCACATTTGTAGGTGGATCATCAGTGTTAGAGCTAAAATTAGCATGTTTAAAGTGATTTTCATGCTTCCAGGGGCCCTAAACACAAGATTTATGGAATGGTTAAAAGTGCATGAAAATGGCCAATTTACTCACTCTGAGTTCTCAAAAAGGGTTTCTTCACCCCGGGAAGTTAATTAAATACCATTTGGAGGCATTTAATGTTCGAGCAAAAACGGCTGATTTTCGACAAAAGAGATAACACCCCCCCCATTACGTCATGCTTCAGAAATGTGGAAAATGGTCCGTTTTCAAATGTTTTATTTTTGAACGTCAGTTCACATTTGTAGGTGGATCATCAGTGTTAGAGCTAAAATTAGCATGTTTAAAGTGATTTTCATGCTTCCAGGGGCCCTAAACACAAGATTTAAGGAATGGTTAAAAGTGCATGAAAATGGCCAATTTACTCACTCTGAGTTCTCAAAAAGGGTTGCTTCACCCCGGGAAGTTAATTAAATACCATTTGGAGGCATTTAATGTTCGAGCAAAAACGGCTGATTTTCGACAAAAGAGATAACACCCCCCCATTACGTCATGCTTCAGAAATGTGGAAAATGGTCCGTTTTCAAATGTTTTATTTTTGAACATCAGTTCACATTTGTAGGTGGATCATCAGTGTTAGAGCTAAAATTAGCATGTTTAAAGTGATTTTCATGCTTCCAGGGGCTCGGGAAGTGAATTAAATACTATTTGGAGGCATTTAATGTTCAATCAAAAACAGCTCATTTTTGACAAAAGAGATAACACCCCCCCATTACGTCATGCTTCAGAAATGTGGAAAATGGTCCGTTTTCAAATGTTTTATTTTTTAACGTCAGTTCACATTTGTAGGTGGATCATCAGTGTTAGAGCTAAAATTAGCATGTTTAAAGTGATTTTCATGCTTCCAGGGGCCCTAAACACAAGATTTATGGAATGGTTAAAAGTGCATGAAAATGGCCAATTTACTCACTCTGAGTTCTCAAAAAGGGTTTCTTCACCCCGGGAAGTTAATTAAATACCATTTGGAGGCATTTAATGTTCGAGCAAAAACGGGTGATTTTCGACAAAAGAGATAACACCCCCCTATTACGTCATGCTTCAGAAATGTGGAAAATGGTCCGTTTTCAAATGTTTTATTTTTGAACGTCAGTTCACATTTGTAGGTGGATCATCAGTGTTAGAGCTAAAATTAGCATGTTTAAAGTGATTTTCATGCTTCCAGGGGCTCGGGAAGTGAATTAAATACTATTTGGAGGCATTTAATGTTCAAGCAAAAACAGCTGATTTTTGACAAAAGAGATAACACCCCCCCATTACGTCATGCTTCAGAAATGTGGAAAATGGTCCGTTTTCAAATGTTTTATTTTTGAACGTCAGTTCACATTTGTAGGTGGATCATCAGTGTTAGAGCTAAAATTAGCATGTTTAAAGTGATTTTCATGCTTCCAGGGGCCCTAAACACAAGATTTATGGAATGGTTAAAAGTGCATGAAAATGGCCAATTTACTCACTCTGAGTTCTCAAAAAGGGTTTCTTCACCCCGGGAAGTTGATTAAATACCATTTGGAGGCATTTAATTTTCGAGCAAAAATGGCTGATTTTCAACAAAAGAGATAACACCCCCCCATTACGTCATGCTTCAGAAATGTGGAAAATGGTCCGTTTTCAAATGTTTTATTTTTTAACGTCAGTTCACATTTGTAGGTGGATCATCAGTGTTAGAGCTAAAATTAGCATGTTTAAAGTGATTTTCATGCTTCCAGGGGCCCTAAACACAAGATTTATGGAATGGTTAAAAGTGCATGAAAATGGCCAATTTACTCACTCTGAGTTCTCAAAAAGGGTTTCTTCACCCCGGGAAGTTAATTAAATACCATTTGGAGGCATTTAATGTTCGAGCAAAAACGGCTGATTTTCGACAAAAGAGATAACACCCCCCCATTACGTCATGCTTCAGAAATGTGGAAAATGGTCCGTTTTCAAATGTTTTATTTTTGAACATCAGTTCACATTTGTAGGTGGATCATCAGTGTTAGAGCTAAAATTAGCATGTTTAAAGTGATTTTCATGCTTCCAGGGGCTCGGGAAGTGAATTAAATACTATTTGGAGGCATTTAATGTTCGAGCAAAAACGGCTGATTTTCGACAAAAGAGATAACACCCCCCCATTACGTCATGCTTCAGAAATGTGGAAAATGGTCCGTTTTCAAATGTTTTATTTTTTAACGTCAGTTCACATTTGTAGGTGGATCATCAGTGTTAGAGCTAAAATTAGCATGTTTAAAGTGATTTTCATGCTTCCAGGGGCCCTAAACACAAGATTTATGGAATGGTTAAAAGTGCATGAAAATGGCCAATTTACTCACTCTGAGTTCTCAAAAAGGGTTTCTTCACCCCGGGAAGTTAATTAAATACCATTTGGAGGCATTTAATGTTCGAGCAAAAACGGCTGATTTTCGACAAAAGAGATAACACCCCCCCATTACGTCATGCTTCAGAAATGTGGAAAATGGTCCGTTTTCAAATGTTTTATTTTTGAACGTCAGTTCACATTTGTAGGTGGATCATCAGTGTTAGAGCTAAAATTAGCATGTTTAAAGTGATTTTCATGCTTCCAGGGGCTCGGGAAGTGAATTAAATACTATTTGGAGGCATTTAATGTTCAAGCAAAAACAGCTGATTTTTGACAAAAGAGATAACACCCCCCCCCCATTACGTCATGCTTCAGAAATGTGGAAAATGGTCCGTTTTCAAATGTTTTATTTTTGAACGTCAGTTCACATTTGTAGGTGGATCATCAGTGTTAGAGCTAAAATTAGCATGTTTAAAGTGATTTTCATGCTTCCAGGGGCCCTAAACACAAGATTTATGGAATGGTTAAAAGTGCATGAAAATGGCCAATTTACTCACTCTGAGTTCTCAAAAAGGGTTTCTTCACCCCGGGAAGTTAATTAAATACCATTTGGAGGCATTTAATGTTCGAGCAAAAACGGCTGATTTTCGACAAAAGAGATAACACCCCCCCATTACGTCATGCTTCAGAAATGTGGAAAATGGTCCGTTTTCAAATGTTTTATTTTTGAACGTCAGTTCACATTTGTAGGTGGATCATCAGTGTTAGAGCTAAAAATAGCATGTTTAAAGTGATTTTCATGCTTCCAGGGGCTCGGGAAGTGAATTAAATACTATTTGGAGGCATTTAATGTTCAAGCAAAAACAGCTGATTTTTGACAAAAGAGATAACACCCCCCCCCCCATTACGTCATGCTTCAGAAATCTTGAAAATGGTCCGTTTTCAAATGTTTTATTTTTGAACGTCAGTTCACATTTGTAGGTGGATCATCAGTGTTAGAGCTAAAATTAGCATGTTTAAAGTGATTTTCATGCTTTCAGGGGCCCTAAACACAAGATTTATGGAATGGTTAAAAGTGCATGAAAATGGCCAATTTACTCACTCTGAGTTCTCAAAAAGGGTTTCTTCACCCCGGGAAGTTAATTAAATACCATTTGGAGGCATTTAATGTTCGAGCAAAAACGGCTGATTTTCGACAAAAGAGATAACACCCCCCCATTACGTCATGCTTCAGAAATGTGGAAAATGGTCCGTTTTCAAATGTTTTATTTTTGAACATCAGTTCACATTTGTAGGTGGATCATCAGTGTTAGAGCTAAAATTAGCATGTTTAAAGTGATTTTCATGCTTCCAGGGGCTCGGGAAGTGAATTAAATACTATTTGGAGGCATTTAATGTTCAATCAAAAACAGCTGATTTTTGACAAAAGAGATAACACCCCCCCATTACGTCATGCTTCAGAAATGTGGAAAATGGTCCGTTTTCAAATGTTTTATTTTTGAACGTCAGTTCACATTTGTAGGTGGATCATCAGTGTTAGAGCTAAAATTAGCATGTTTAAAGTGATTTTCATGCTTCCAGGGGCCCTAAACACAAGATTTATGGAATGGTTAAAAGTGCATGAAAATGGCCAATTTACTCACTCTGAGTTCTCAAAAAGGGTTTCTTCACCCCGGGAAGTTAATTAAATACCATTTGGAGGCATTTAATGTTCGAGCAAAAACGGCTGATTTTCGACAAAAGAGATAACACCCCCCCATTACGTCATGCTTCAGAAATGTGGAAAATGGTCCGTTTTCAAATGTTTTATTTTTGAACGTCAGTTCACATTTGTAGGTGGATCATCAGTGTTAGAGCTAAAATTAGCATGTTTAAAGTGATTTTCATGCTTCCAGGGGCTCGGGAAGTGAATTAAATACTATTTGGAGGCATTTAATGTTCAAGCAAAAACAGCTGATTTTTGACAAAAGAGATAACACCCCCCCATTACGTCATGCTTCAGAAATGTGGAAAATGGTCCGTTTTCAAATGTTTTATTTTTGAACGTCAGTTCACATTTGTAGGTGGATCATCAGTGTTGGAGCTAAAATTAGCATGTTTAAAGTGATTTTCATGCTTCCAGGGGCCCTAAACACAAGATTTATGGAATGGTTAAAAGTGCATGAAAATGGCCAATTTACTCACTCTGAGTTCTCAAAAAGGGTTTCTTCACCCTGGGAAGTTAATTAAATACCATTTGGAGGCATTTAATGTTCGAGCAAAAACTGCTGATTTTCGACAAAATAGATAACACCCCCCCATTACGTCATGCTTCAGAAATGTGGAAAATGGTCCGTTTTCAAATGTTTTATTTTTGAACGTCAGTTCACATTTGTAGGTGGATCATCAGTGTTAGAGCTAAAAATAGCATGTTTAAAGTGATTTTCATGCTTCCAGGGGCTCGGGAAGTGAATTAAATACTATTTGGAGGCATTTAATGTTCAAGCAAAAACAGCTGATTTTTGACAAAAGAGATAACACCCCCCCCATTACGTCATGCTTCAGAAATCTTGAAAATGGTCCGTTTTCAAATGTTTTATTTTTGAACGTCAGTTCACATTTGTAGGTGGATCATCAGTGTTAGAGCTAAAATTAGCATGTTTAAAGTGATTTTCATGCTTCCAGGGGCTCGGGAAGTGAATTAAATACTATTTGGAGGCATTTAATGTTCAAGCAAAAACAGCTGATTTTTGACAAAAGAGATAACACCCCCCCCATTACGTCATGCTTCAGAAATGTGGAAAATGGTCCGTTTTCAAATGTTTTATTTTTGAACGTCAGTTCACATTTGTAGGTGGATCATCAGTGTTAGAGCTAAAATTAGCATGTTTAAAGTGATTTTCATGCTTCCAGGGGCCCTAAACACAAGATTTATGGAATGGTTAAAAGTGCATGAAAATGGCCAATTTACTCACTCTGAGTTCTCAAAAAGGGTTTCTTCACCCCGGGAAGTTAATTAAATACCATTTGGAGGCATTTAATGTTCGAGCAAAAACGGCTGATTTTCGACAAAAGAGATAACACCCCCCATTACGTCATGCTTCAGAAATGTGGAAAATGGTCCGTTTTCAAATGTTTTATTTTTTAACGTCAGTTCACATTTGTAGGTGGATCATCAGTGTTAGAGCTAAAATTAGCATGTTTAAAGTGATTTTCATGCTTCCAGGGGCCCTAAACACAAGATTTATGGAATGGTTAAAAGTGCATGAAAATGGCCAATTTACTCACTCTGAGTTCTCAAAAAGGGTTTCTTCACCCCGGGAAGTTAATTAAATACCATTTGGAGGCATTTAATGTTCGAGCAAAAACGGCTGATTTTCGACAAAAGAGATAACACCCCCTCCATTACGTCATGCTTCAGAAATGTGGAAAATGGTCCGTTTTCAAATGTTTTATTTTTGAACGTCAGTTCACATTTGTAGGTGGATCATCAGTGTTAGAGCTAAAATTAGCATGTTTAAAGTGATTTTCATGCTTCCAGGGGCCCTAAACACAAGATTTATGGAATGGTTAAAAGTGCATGAAAATTGCCAATTTACTCACTCTGAGTTCTCAAAAAGGGTTGCTTCACCCCGGGAAGTTAATTAAATACCATTTGGAGGCATTTAATGTTCGAGCAAAAACGGCTGATTTTCGACAAAAGAGATAACACCCCCCCATTACGTCATGCTTCAGAAATGTGGAAAATGGTCCGTTTTCAAATGTTTTATTTTTGAACATCAGTTCACATTTGTAGGTGGATCATCAGTGTTAGAGCTAAAATTAGCATGTTTAAAGTGATTTTCATGCTTCCAGGGGCTCGGGAAGTGAATTAAATACTATTTGGAGGCATTTAATGTTCAATCAAAAACAGCTGATTTTTGACAAAAGAGATAACACCCCCCCATTACGTCATGCTTCAGAAATGTGGAAAATGGTCCGTTTTCAAATGTTTTATTTTTTAACGTCAGTTCACATTTGTAGGTGGATCATCAGTGTTAGAGCTAAAATTAGCATGTTTAAAGTGATTTTCATGCTTCCAGGGACCCTAAACACAAGATTTATGGAATGGTTAAAAGTGCATGAAAATGGCCAATTTACTCACTCTGAGTTCTCAAAAAGGGTTTCTTCACCCCGGGAAGTTAATTAAATACCATTTGGAGGCATTTAATGTTCGAGCAAAAATGGCTGATTTTCGACAAAAGAGATAACACCCCCCTATTACGTCATGCTTCAGAAATGTGGAAAATGGTCCGTTTTCAAATGTTTTATTTTTTAACGTCAGTTCACATTTGTAGGTGGATCATCAGTGTTAGAGCTAAAATTAGCATGTTTAAAGTGATTTTCATGCTTCCAGGGGCCCTAAACACAAGATTTATGGAATGGTTAAAAGTGCATGAAAATGGCCAATTTACTCACTCTGAGTTCTCAAAAAGGGTTTCTTCACCCCGGGAAGTTAATTAAATACCATTTGGAGGCATTTAATGTTCGAGCAAAAACGGCTGATTTTCGACAAAAGAGATAACACCCCCCCATTACGTCATGCTTCAGAAATGTGGAAAATGGTCCGTTTTCAAATGTTTTATTTTTGAACATCAGTTCACATTTGTAGGTGGATCATCAGTGTTAGAGCTAAAATTAGCATGTTTAAAGTGATTTTCATGCTTCCAGGGGCTCGGGAAGTGAATTAAATACTATTTGGAGGCATTTAATGTTCAAGCAAAAACAGCTGATTTTTGACAAAAGAGATAACACCCCCCCATTACGTCATGCTTCAGAAATGTGGAAAATGGCCCGTTTTCAAATGTTTTATTTTTGAACGTCAGTTCACATTTGTAGGTGGATCATCAGTGTTAGAGCTAAAATTAGCATGTTTAAAGTGATTTTCATGCTTCCAGGGGCCCTAAACACAAGATTTATGGAATGGTTAAAAGTGCATGAAAATGGCCAATTTACTCACTCTGAGTTCTTAAAAAGGGTTTCTTCACCCCGGGAAGTTAATTAAATACCATTTGGAGGCATTTAATGTTCGAGCAAAAACGGCTGATTTTCGACAAAAGAGATAACACCCCCCCATTACGTCATGCTTCAGAAATGTGGAAAATGGTCCGTTTTCAAATGTTTTCTTTTTTAACGTCAGTTCACATTTGTAGGTGGATCATCAGTGTTAGAGCTAAAATTAGCATGTTTAAAGTGATTTTCATGCTTCCAGGGGCCCTAAACACAAGATTTATGGAATGGTTAAAAGTGCATGAAAATGGCCAATTTACTCACTCTGAGTTCTCAAAAAGGGTTTCTTCACCCCGGGAAGTTAATTAAATACCATTTGGAGGCATTTAATGTTCGAGCAAAAACGGCTGATTTTCGACAAAAGAGATAACACCCCCCCCATTACGTCATGCTTCAGAAATGTGGAAAATGGTCCGTTTTCAAATGTTTTATTTTTGAACATCAGTTCACATTTGTAGGTGGATCATCAGTGTTAGAGCTAAAATTAGCATGTTTAAAGTGATTTTCATGCTTCCAGGGGCTCGGGAAGTGAATTAAATACTATTTGGAGGCATTTAATGTTCAATCAAAAACAGCTCATTTTTGACAAAAGAGATAACACCCCCCCATTACGTCATGCTTCAGAAATGTGGAAAATGGTCCGTTTTCAAATGTTTTATTTTTTAACGTCAGTTCACATTTGTAGGTGGATCATCAGTGTTAGAGCTAAAATTAGCATGTTTAAAGTGATTTTCATGCTTCCAGGGGCCCTAAACACAAGATTTATGGAATGGTTAAAAGTGCATGAAAATGGCCAATTTACTCACTCTGAGTTCTCAAAAAGGGTTTCTTCACCCCGGGAAGTTAATTAAATACCATTTGGAGGCATTTAATGTTCGAGCAAAAACGGGTGATTTTCGACAAAAGAGATAACACCCCCCTATTACGTCATGCTTCAGAAATGTGGAAAATGGTCCGTTTTCAAATGTTTTATTTTTGAACGTCAGTTCACATTTGTAGGTGGATCATCAGTGTTAGAGCTAAAATTAGCATGTTTAAAGTGATTTTCATGCTTCCAGGGGCTCGGGAAGTGAATTAAATACTATTTGGAGGCATTTAATGTTCAATCAAAAACATCTGATTTTTGACAAAAGAGATAACACCCCCCCATTACGTCATGCTTCAGAAATGTGGAAAATGGTCCATTTTCAAATGTTTTATTTTTGAACGTCAGTTCACATTTGTAGGTGGATCATCAGTGTTAGAGCTAAAATTAGCATGTTTAAAGTGATTTTCATGCTTCCAGGGGCCCTAAACACAAGATTTATGGAATGGTTAAAAGTGCATGAAAATGGCCAATTTACTCACTCTGAGTTCTCAAAAAAGTGTTTCTTCACCCCGGGAAGTTAATTAAATACCATTTGAAGGCATTTAATGTTCGAGCAAAAACGGCTGATTTTCGACAAAAGAGATAACACCCCCCCCATTACGTCATGCTTCAGAAATGTGGAAAATGGTCCGTTTTCAAATGTTTTATTTTTGAACATCAGTTCACATTTGTAGGTGGATCATCAGTGTTAGAGCTAAAATTAGCATGTTTAAAGTGATTTTCATGCTTCCAGGGGCTCGGGAAGTGAATTAAATACTATTTGGAGGCATTTAATGTTCAATCAAAAACAGCTGATTTTTGACAAAAGAGATAACACCCCCCCATTACGTCATGCTTCAGAAATGTGGAAAATGGTCCGTTTTCAAATGTTTTATTTTTGAACGTCAGTTCACATTTGTAGGTGGATCATCAGTGTTAGAGCTAAAATTAGCATGTTTAAAGTGATTTTCATGCTTCCAGGGGGCCCTAAACACAAGATTTATGGAATGGTTAAAAGTGCATGAAAATGGCCTATTTACTCATTCTGAGTTCTCAAAAAGGGTTTCTTCACCCCGGGAAGTTAATTAAATACCATTTGGAGGCATTTAATGTTCGAGCAAAAACGGCTGATTTTCGACAAAAGAGATAACACCCCCCCATTACGTCATGCTTCAGAAATGTGGAAAATGGTCCGTTTTCAAATGTTTTATTTTTGAACGTCAGTTCACATTTGTAGGTGGATCATCAGTGTTAGAGCTAAAATTAGCATGTTTAAAGTGATTTTCATGCTTCCAGGGGCTCGGGAAGTGAATTAAATACTATTTGGAGGCATTTAATGTTCAATCAAAAACAGCTGATTTTTGACAAAAGAAATAACACCCCCCCATTACGTCATGCTTCAGAAATGTGGAAAATGGTCCGTTTTAAAATGTTTTATTTTTGAATGTCAGTTCACATTTGTAGGTGGATCATCAGTGTTGGAGCTAAAATTAGCATGTTTAAAGTGATTTTCATGCTTCCAGGGGCCCTAAACACAAGATTTATGGAATGGTTAAAAGTGCATGAAAATGGCCAATTTACTCACTCTGAGTTCTCAAAAAGGGTTTCTTCACCCCGGGAAGTTAATTAAATACCATTTGGAGGCATTTAATGTTCGAGCAAAAACGGCTGATTTTCGACAAAAGAGATAACACCCCCCCATTACGTCATGCTTCAGAAATGTGGAAAATGGTCCGTTTTCAAATGTTTTATTTTTGAACGTCAGTTCACATTTGTAGGTGGATCATCAGTGTTAGAGCTAAAATTAGCATGTTTAAAGTGATTTTCATGCTTCCAGGGGCTCGGGAAGTGAATTAAATACTATTTGGAGGCATTTAATGTTCAATCAAAAACAGCTGATTTTTGACAAAAGAAATAACACCCCCCCATTACGTCATGCTTCAGAAATGTGGAAAATGGTCCGTTTTAAAATGTTTTATTTTTGAATGTCAGTTCACATTTGTAGGTGGATCATCAGTGTTGGAGCTAAAATTAGCATGTTTAAAGTGATTTTCATGCTTCCAGGGGCCCTAAACACAAGATTTATGGAATGGTTAAAAGTGCATGAAAATGGCCAATTTACTCACTCTGAGTTCTCAAAAAGGGTTTCTTCCCCCCTGGGAAGTTAATTAAATACCATTTGGAGGCATTTAATGTTCGAGCAAAAACGGCTGATTTTCGACAAAAGAGATAACACCCCCCCATTACGTCATGCTTCAGAAATGTGGAAAATGGTCCGTTTTCAAATGTTTTATTTTTGAACGTCAGTTCACATTTGTAGGTGGATCATCAGTGTTAGAGCTAAAATTAGCATGTTTAAAGTGATTTTCATGCTTCCAGGGGCTCGGGAAGTGAATTAAATACTATTTGGAGGCATTTAATGTTCAATCAAAAACATCTGATTTTTGACAAAAGAGATAACACCCCCCCATTACGTCATGCTTCAGAAATGTGGAAAATGGTCCGTTTTCAAAAGTTTTTTTCTTTTTGAACGTCAGTTCACATTTGTAGGTGGATCATCAGTGTTAGAGCTAAAATTAGCATGTTTAAAGTGATTTTCATGCTTCCAGGGGCCCTAAACACAAGATTTATGGAATGGTTAAAAGTGCATGAAAATGGCCAATTTACTCACTCTGAGTTCTCAAAAAGTGTTTCTTCACCCCGGGAAGTTAATTAAATACCATTTGAAGGCATTTAATGTTCGAGCAAAAACGGCTGATTTTCGACAAAAGAGATAACACCCCCCCCATTACGTCATGCTTCAGAAATGTGGAAAATGGTCCGTTTTCAAATGTTTTATTTTTGAACATCAGTTCACATTTGTAGGTGGATCATCAGTGTTAGAGCTAAAATTAGCATGTTTAAAGTGATTTTCATGCTTCCAGGGGCTCGGGAAGTGAATTAAATACTATTTGGAGGCATTTAATGTTCAATCAAAAACAGCTGATTTTTGACAAAAGAGATAACACCCCCCCATTACGTCATGCTTCAGAAATGTGGAAAATGGTCCGTTTTCAAATGTTTTATTTTTGAACGTCAGTTCACATTTGTAGGTGGATCATCAGTGTTAGAGCTAAAATTAGCATGTTTAAAGTGATTTTCATGCTTCCAGGGGCCCTAAACACAAGATTTATGGAATGGTTAAAAGTGCATGAAAATGGCCAATTTACTCATTCTGAGTTCTCAAAAAGGGTTTCTTCACCCCGGGAAGTTAATTAAATACCATTTGGAGGCATTTAATGTTCGAGCAAAAACGGCTGATTTTCGACAAAAGAGATAACACCCCCCCATTACGTCATGCTTCAGAAATGTGGAAAATGGTCCGTTTTCAAATGTTTTATTTTTGAACGTCAGTTCACATTTGTAGGTGGATCATCAGTGTTAGAGCTAAAATTAGCATGTTTAAAGTGATTTTCATGCTTCCAGGGGCTCGGGAAGTGAATTAAATACTATTTGGAGGCATTTAATGTTCAATCAAAAACAGCTGATTTTTGACAAAAGAGATAACACCCCCCCATTACGTCATGCTTCAGAAATGTGGAAAATGGTCCGTTTTAAAATGTTTTATTTTTGAATGTCAGTTCACATTTGTAGGTGGATCATCAGTGTTGGAGCTAAAATTAGCATGTTTAAAGTGATTTTCATGCTTCCAGGGGCCCTAAACACAAGATTTATGGAATGGTTAAAAGTGCATGAAAATGGCCAATTTACTCACTCTGAGTTCTCAAAAAGGGTTTCTTCACCCCGGGAAGTTAATTAAATACCATTTGGAGGCATTTAATGTTCGAGCAAAAACAGCTGATTTTCGACAAAAGAGATAACACCCCCCATTACGTCATGCTTCAGAAATGTGGAAAATGGTCCGTTTTCAAATGTTTTATTTTGGAACATCAGTTCACATTTGTAGGTGGATCATCAGTGTTAGAGCTAAAATTAGCATGTTTAAAGTGATTTTCATGCTTCCAGGGGCTCGGGAAGTGAATTAAATACTATTTGGAGGCATTTAATGTTCAAGCAAAAACAGCTGATTTTTGACAAAAGAGATAACACCCCCCCATTACGTCATGCTTCAGAAATGTGGAAAATGGCCCGTTTTCAAATGTTTTATTTTTGAACGTCAGTTCACATTTGTAGGTGGATCATCAGTGTTAGAGCTAAAATTAGCATGTTTAAAGTGATTTTCATGCTTCCAGGGGCCCTAAACACAAGATTTATGGAATGGTTAAAAGTGCATGAAAATGGCCAATTTACTCACTCTGAGTTCTTAAAAAGGGTTTCTTCACCCCGGGAAGTTAATTAAATACCATTTGGAGGCATTTAATGTTCGAGCAAAAACGGCTGATTTTCGACAAAAGAGATAACACCCCCCCATTACGTCATGCTTCAGAAATGTGGAAAATGGTCCGTTTTCAAATGTTTTCTTTTTTAACGTCAGTTCACATTTGTAGGTGGATCATCAGTGTTAGAGCTAAAATTAGCATGTTTAAAGTGATTTTCATGCTTCCAGGGGCCCTAAACACAAGATTTATGGAATGGTTAAAAGTGCATGAAAATGGCCAATTTACTCACTCTGAGTTCTCAAAAAGGGTTTCTTCACCCCGGGAAGTTAATTAAATACCATTTGGAGGCATTTAATGTTCGAGCAAAAACGGCTGATTTTCGACAAAAGAGATAACACCCCCCCCATTACGTCATGCTTCAGAAATGTGGAAAATGGTCCGTTTTCAAATGTTTTATTTTTGAACATCAGTTCACATTTGTAGGTGGATCATCAGTGTTAGAGCTAAAATTAGCATGTTTAAAGTGATTTTCATGCTTCCAGGGGCTCGGGAAGTGAATTAAATACTATTTGGAGGCATTTAATGTTCAATCAAAAACAGCTCATTTTTGACAAAAGAGATAACACCCCCCCATTACGTCATGCTTCAGAAATGTGGAAAATGGTCCGTTTTCAAATGTTTTATTTTTTAACGTCAGTTCACATTTGTAGGTGGATCATCAGTGTTAGAGCTAAAATTAGCATGTTTAAAGTGATTTTCATGCTTCCAGGGGCCCTAAACACAAGATTTATGGAATGGTTAAAAGTGCATGAAAATGGCCAATTTACTCACTCTGAGTTCTCAAAAAGGGTTTCTTCACCCCGGGAAGTTAATTAAATACCATTTGGAGGCATTTAATGTTCGAGCAAAAACGGGTGATTTTCGACAAAAGAGATAACACCCCCCTATTACGTCATGCTTCAGAAATGTGGAAAATGGTCCGTTTTCAAATGTTTTATTTTTGAACGTCAGTTCACATTTGTAGGTGGATCATCAGTGTTAGAGCTAAAATTAGCATGTTTAAAGTGATTTTCATGCTTCCAGGGGCTCGGGAAGTGAATTAAATACTATTTGGAGGCATTTAATGTTCAATCAAAAACATCTGATTTTTGACAAAAGAGATAACACCCCCCCATTACGTCATGCTTCAGAAATGTGGAAAATGGTCCATTTTCAAATGTTTTATTTTTGAACGTCAGTTCACATTTGTAGGTGGATCATCAGTGTTAGAGCTAAAATTAGCATGTTTAAAGTGATTTTCATGCTTCCAGGGGCCCTAAACACAAGATTTATGGAATGGTTAAAAGTGCATGAAAATGGCCAATTTACTCACTCTGAGTTCTCAAAAAAGTGTTTCTTCACCCCGGGAAGTTAATTAAATACCATTTGAAGGCATTTAATGTTCGAGCAAAAACGGCTGATTTTCGACAAAAGAGATAACACCCCCCCCATTACGTCATGCTTCAGAAATGTGGAAAATGGTCCGTTTTCAAATGTTTTATTTTTGAACATCAGTTCACATTTGTAGGTGGATCATCAGTGTTAGAGCTAAAATTAGCATGTTTAAAGTGATTTTCATGCTTCCAGGGGCTCGGGAAGTGAATTAAATACTATTTGGAGGCATTTAATGTTCAATCAAAAACAGCTGATTTTTGACAAAAGAGATAACACCCCCCCATTACGTCATGCTTCAGAAATGTGGAAAATGGTCCGTTTTCAAATGTTTTATTTTTGAACGTCAGTTCACATTTGTAGGTGGATCATCAGTGTTAGAGCTAAAATTAGCATGTTTAAAGTGATTTTCATGCTTCCAGGGGGCCCTAAACACAAGATTTATGGAATGGTTAAAAGTGCATGAAAATGGCCTATTTACTCATTCTGAGTTCTCAAAAAGGGTTTCTTCACCCCGGGAAGTTAATTAAATACCATTTGGAGGCATTTAATGTTCGAGCAAAAACGGCTGATTTTCGACAAAAGAGATAACACCCCCCCATTACGTCATGCTTCAGAAATGTGGAAAATGGTCCGTTTTCAAATGTTTTATTTTTGAACGTCAGTTCACATTTGTAGGTGGATCATCAGTGTTAGAGCTAAAATTAGCATGTTTAAAGTGATTTTCATGCTTCCAGGGGCTCGGGAAGTGAATTAAATACTATTTGGAGGCATTTAATGTTCAATCAAAAACAGCTGATTTTTGACAAAAGAAATAACACCCCCCCATTACGTCATGCTTCAGAAATGTGGAAAATGGTCCGTTTTAAAATGTTTTATTTTTGAATGTCAGTTCACATTTGTAGGTGGATCATCAGTGTTGGAGCTAAAATTAGCATGTTTAAAGTGATTTTCATGCTTCCAGGGGCCCTAAACACAAGATTTATGGAATGGTTAAAAGTGCATGAAAATGGCCAATTTACTCACTCTGAGTTCTCAAAAAGGGTTTCTTCACCCCGGGAAGTTAATTAAATACCATTTGGAGGCATTTAATGTTCGAGCAAAAACGGCTGATTTTCGACAAAAGAGATAACACCCCCCCATTACGTCATGCTTCAGAAATGTGGAAAATGGTCCGTTTTCAAATGTTTTATTTTTGAACGTCAGTTCACATTTGTAGGTGGATCATCAGTGTTAGAGCTAAAATTAGCATGTTTAAAGTGATTTTCATGCTTCCAGGGGCTCGGGAAGTGAATTAAATACTATTTGGAGGCATTTAATGTTCAATCAAAAACAGCTGATTTTTGACAAAAGAAATAACACCCCCCCATTACGTCATGCTTCAGAAATGTGGAAAATGGTCCGTTTTAAAATGTTTTATTTTTGAATGTCAGTTCACATTTGTAGGTGGATCATCAGTGTTGGAGCTAAAATTAGCATGTTTAAAGTGATTTTCATGCTTCCAGGGGCCCTAAACACAAGATTTATGGAATGGTTAAAAGTGCATGAAAATGGCCAATTTACTCACTCTGAGTTCTCAAAAAGGGTTTCTTCCCCCCTGGGAAGTTAATTAAATACCATTTGGAGGCATTTAATGTTCGAGCAAAAACGGCTGATTTTCGACAAAAGAGATAACACCCCCCCATTACGTCATGCTTCAGAAATGTGGAAAATGGTCCGTTTTCAAATGTTTTATTTTTGAACGTCAGTTCACATTTGTAGGTGGATCATCAGTGTTAGAGCTAAAATTAGCATGTTTAAAGTGATTTTCATGCTTCCAGGGGCTCGGGAAGTGAATTAAATACTATTTGGAGGCATTTAATGTTCAATCAAAAACATCTGATTTTTGACAAAAGAGATAACACCCCCCCATTACGTCATGCTTCAGAAATGTGGAAAATGGTCCGTTTTCAAAAGTTTTTTTCTTTTTGAACGTCAGTTCACATTTGTAGGTGGATCATCAGTGTTAGAGCTAAAATTAGCATGTTTAAAGTGATTTTCATGCTTCCAGGGGCCCTAAACACAAGATTTATGGAATGGTTAAAAGTGCATGAAAATGGCCAATTTACTCACTCTGAGTTCTCAAAAAGTGTTTCTTCACCCCGGGAAGTTAATTAAATACCATTTGAAGGCATTTAATGTTCGAGCAAAAACGGCTGATTTTCGACAAAAGAGATAACACCCCCCCCATTACGTCATGCTTCAGAAATGTGGAAAATGGTCCGTTTTCAAATGTTTTATTTTTGAACATCAGTTCACATTTGTAGGTGGATCATCAGTGTTAGAGCTAAAATTAGCATGTTTAAAGTGATTTTCATGCTTCCAGGGGCTCGGGAAGTGAATTAAATACTATTTGGAGGCATTTAATGTTCAATCAAAAACAGCTGATTTTTGACAAAAGAGATAACACCCCCCCATTACGTCATGCTTCAGAAATGTGGAAAATGGTCCGTTTTCAAATGTTTTATTTTTGAACGTCAGTTCACATTTGTAGGTGGATCATCAGTGTTAGAGCTAAAATTAGCATGTTTAAAGTGATTTTCATGCTTCCAGGGGCCCTAAACACAAGATTTATGGAATGGTTAAAAGTGCATGAAAATGGCCAATTTACTCATTCTGAGTTCTCAAAAAGGGTTTCTTCACCCCGGGAAGTTAATTAAATACCATTTGGAGGCATTTAATGTTCGAGCAAAAACGGCTGATTTTCGACAAAAGAGATAACACCCCCCCATTACGTCATGCTTCAGAAATGTGGAAAATGGTCCGTTTTCAAATGTTTTATTTTTGAACGTCAGTTCACATTTGTAGGTGGATCATCAGTGTTAGAGCTAAAATTAGCATGTTTAAAGTGATTTTCATGCTTCCAGGGGCTCGGGAAGTGAATTAAATACTATTTGGAGGCATTTAATGTTCAATCAAAAACAGCTGATTTTTGACAAAAGAGATAACACCCCCCCATTACGTCATGCTTCAGAAATGTGGAAAATGGTCCGTTTTAAAATGTTTTATTTTTGAATGTCAGTTCACATTTGTAGGTGGATCATCAGTGTTGGAGCTAAAATTAGCATGTTTAAAGTGATTTTCATGCTTCCAGGGGCCCTAAACACAAGATTTATGGAATGGTTAAAAGTGCATGAAAATGGCCAATTTACTCACTCTGAGTTCTCAAAAAGGGTTTCTTCACCCCGGGAAGTTAATTAAATACCATTTGGAGGCATTTAATGTTCGAGCAAAAACAGCTGATTTTCGACAAAAGAGATAACACCCCCCATTACGTCATGCTTCAGAAATGTGGAAAATGGTCCGTTTTCAAATGTTTTATTTTTGAACGTCAGTTCACATTTGTAGGTGGATCATCAGTGTTAGAGCTAAAATTAGCATGTTTAAAGTGATTTTCATGCTTCCAGGGGCTCGGGAAGTGAATTAAATACCATTTGGAGGCATTTAATGTTCGAGCAAAAACAGCTGATTTTCGACAAAAGAGATAACACCCCCCCATTACGTCATGCTTCAGAAATGTGGAAAATGGTCCGTTTTCAAATGTTTTATTTTTGAATGTCAGTTCACATTTGTAGGTGGATCATCAGTGTTAGAGCTAAAATTAGCATGTTTAAAGTGATTTTCATGCTTCCAGGGGCTCGGGAAGTGAATTAAATACTATTTGGAGGCATTTAATGTTCAAGCAAAAACAGCAGATTTTTGACAAAAGAGATAACACCCCCCCATTACGTCATGCTTCAGAAATGTGGAAAATGGTCCGTTTTCAAATGTTTTATTTTTGAACGTCAGTTCACATTTGTAGGTGGATCATCAGTGTTAGAGCTAAAATTAGCATGTTTAAAGTGATTTTCATGCTTCCAGGGGCCCTAAACACAAGATTTATGGAATGGTTAAAAGTGCATGAAAATGGCCAATTTACTCACTCTGAGTTCTCAAAAAGGGTTTCTTCACCCCGGGAAGTTAATTAAATACCATTTGGAGGCATTTAATGTTCGAGCAAAAACGGCTGATTTTCGACAAAAGAGATAACACCCCCCCATTACGTCATGCTTCAGAAATGTGGAAAATGGTCCGTTTTCAAATGTTTTATTTTTGAACGTCAGTTCACATTTGTAGGTGGATCATCAGTGTTAGAGCTAAAATTAGCATGTTTAAAGTGATTTTCATGCTTCCAGGGGCCGTAAACACAAGATTTATGGAATGGTTAAAAGTGCATGAAAATGGCCAATTTACTCACTCTGAGTTCTCAAAAAGGGTTTCTTCACCCCGGGAAGTTAATTAAATACCATTTGGAGGCATTTAATGTTCGAGCAAAAACGGCTGATTTTCGACAAAAGAGATAACACCCCCCCATTACGTCATGCTTCAGAAATGTGGAAAATGGTCCGTTTTCAAATGTTTTATTTTTGAACATCAGTTCACATTTGTAGGTGGATCATCAGTGTTAGAGCTAAAATTAGCATGTTTAAAGTGATTTTCATGCTTCCAGGGGCTCGGGAAGTGAATTAAATACTATTTGGAGGCATTTAATGTTCAAGCAAAAACAGCTGATTTTTGACAAAAGAGATAACACCCCCCCCATTACGTCATGCTTCAGAAATGTGGAAAATGGTCCGTTTTCAAATGTTTTATTTTTGAACGTCAGTTCACATTTGTAGGTGGATCATCAGTGTTAGAGCTAAAATTAGCATGTTTAAAGTGATTTTCATGCTTCCAGGGGCCCTAAACACAAGATTTATGGAATGGTTAAAAGTGCATGAAAATGGCCAATTTACTCACTCTGAGTTCTCAAAAAGGGTTTCTTCACCCCGGGAAGTTAATTAAATACCATTTGGAGGCATTTAATGTTCGAGCAAAAACGGCTGATTTTCGACAAAAGAGATAACACCCCCCCATTACGTCATGCTTCAGAAATGTGGAAAATGGTCCGTTTTCAAATGTTTTATTTTTTAACGTCAGTTCACATTTGTAGGTGGATCATCAGTGTTAGAGCTAAAATTAGCATGTTTAAAGTGATTTTCATGCTTCCAGGGGCCCTAAACACAAGATTTATGGAATGGTTAAAAGTGCATGAAAATGGCCAATTTACTCACTCTGAGTTCTCAAAAAGGGTTTCTTCACCCCGGGAAGTTAATTAAATACCATTTGGAGGCATTTAATGTTCGAGCAAAAACGGCTGATTTTCGACAAAAGAGATAACACCCCCCCCATTACGTCATGCTTCAGAAATGTGGAAAATGGTCCGTTTTCAAATGTTTTATTTTTGAACGTCAGTTCACATTTGTAGGTGGATCATCAGTGTTAGAGCTAAAATTAGCATGTTTAAAGTGATTTTCATGCTTCCAGGGGCCCTAAACACAAGATTTATGGAATGGTTAAAAGTGCATGAAAATGGCCAATTTACTCACTCTGAGTTCTCAAAAAGTGTTTCTTCACCCCGGGAAGTTAATTAAATACCATTTGAAGGCATTTAATGTTCGAGCAAAAACGGCTGATTTTCGACAAAAGAGATAACACCCCCCCATTACGTCATGCTTCAGAAATGTGGAAAATGGTCCGTTTTCAAATGTTTTATTTTTGAACATCAGTTCACATTTGTAGGTGGATCCTCAGTGTTAGAGCTAAAATTAGCATGTTTAAAGTGATTTTCATGCTTCCAGGGGCTCGGGAAGTGAATTAAATACTATTTGGAGGCATTTAATGTTCAATCAAAAACAGCTGATTTTTGACAAAAGAGATAACACCCCCCCATTACGTCATGCTTCAGAAATGTGGAAAATGGTCCGTTTTCAAATGTTTTATTTTTGAACGTCAGTTCACATTTGTAGGTGGATCATCAGTGTTAGAGCTAAAATTAGCATGTTTAAAGTGATTTTCATGCTTCCAGGGGCCCTAAACACAAGATTTATGGAATGGTTAAAAGTGCATGAAAATGGCCAATTTACTCACTCTGAGTTCTCAAAAAGGGTTTCTTCACCCCGGGAAGTTAATTAAATACCATTTGGAGGCATTTAATGTTCGAGCAAAAACGGCTGATTTTCGACAAAAGAGATAACACCCCCCCCATTACGTCATGCTTCAGAAATGTGGAAAATGGTCCGTTTTCAAATGTTTTATTTTTGAACGTCAGTTCACATTTGTAGGTGGATCATCAGTGTTAGAGCTAAAATTAGCATGTTTAAAGTGATTTTCATGCTTCCAGGGGCCCTAAACACAAGATTTATGGAATGGTTAAAAGTGCATGAAAATGGCCAATTTACTCACTCTGAGTTCTCAAAAAGGGTTGCTTCACCCCGGGAAGTTAATTAAATACCATTTGGAGGCATTTAATGTTCGAGCAAAAACGGCTGATTTTCGACAAAAGAGATAACACCCCCCCATTACGTCATGCTTCAGAAATGTGGAAAATGGTCCGTTTTCAAATGTTTTATTTTTGAACATCAGTTCACATTTGTAGGTGGATCATCAGTGTTAGAGCTAAAATTAGCATGTTTAAAGTGATTTTCATGCTTCCAGGGGCTCGGGAAGTGAATTAAATACTATTTGGAGGCATTTAATGTTCAATCAAAAACAGCTGATTTTTGACAAAAGAGATAACACCCCCCCATTACGTCATGCTTCAGAAATGTGGAAAATGGTCCGTTTTCAAATGTTTTATTTTTTAACGTCAGTTCACATTTGTAGGTGGATCATCAGTGTTAGAGCTAAAATTAGCATGTTTAAAGTGATTTTCATGCTTCCAGGGGCCCTAAACACAAGATTTATGGAATGGTTAAAAGTGCATGAAAATGGCCAATTTACTCACTCTGAGTTCTCAAAAAGGGTTTCTTCACCCCGGGAAGTTAATTAAATACCATTTGGAGGCATTTAATGTTCGAGCAAAAACGGCTGATTTTCGACAAAAGAGATAACACCCCCCCATTACGTCATGCTTCAGAAATGTGGAAAATGGTCCGTTTTCAAATGTTTTATTTTTGAACGTCAGTTCACATTTGTAGGTGGATCATCAGTGTTAGAGCTAAAATTAGCATGTTTAAAGTGATTTTCATGCTTCCAGGGGCTCGGGAAGTGAATTAAATACTATTTGGAGGCATTTAATGTTCAATCAAAAACATCTGATTTTTGACAAAAGAGATAACACCCCCCCTTACGTCATGCTTCAGAAATGTGGAAAATGGTCCGTTTTCAAATGTTTTATTTTTGAACGTCAGTTCACATTTGTAGGTGGATCATCAGTGTTAGAGCTAAAATTAGCATGTTTAAAGTGATTTTCATGCTTCCAGGGGCCCTAAACACAAGATTTATGGAATGGTTAAAAGTGCATGAAAATGGCCAATTTACTCACTCTGAGTTCTCAAAAAAGTGTTTCTTCACCCCGGGAAGTTAATTAAATACCATTTGAAGGCATTTAATGTTCGAGCAAAAACGGCTGATTTTCGACAAAAGAGATAACACCCCCCCCATTACGTCATGCTTCAGAAATGTGGAAAATGGTCCGTTTTCAAATGTTTTATTTTTGAACATCAGTTCACATTTGTAGGTGGATCATCAGTGTTAGAGCTAAAATTAGCATGTTTAAAGTGATTTTCATGCTTCCAGGGGCTCGGGAAGTGAATTAAATACTATTTGGAGGCATTTAATGTTCAATCAAAAACAGCTGATTTTTGACAAAAGAGATAACACCCCCCCATTACGTCATGCTTCAGAAATGTGGAAAATGGTCCGTTTTCAAATGTTTTATTTTTGAACGTCAGTTCACATTTGTAGGTGGATCATCAGTGTTAGAGCTAAAATTAGCATGTTTAAAGTGATTTTCATGCTTCCAGGGGGCCCTAAACACAAGATTTATGGAATGGTTAAAAGTGCATGAAAATGGCCTATTTACTCATTCTGAGTTCTCAAAAAGGGTTTCTTCACCCCGGGAAGTTAATTAAATACCATTTGGAGGCATTTAATGTTCGAGCAAAAACGGCTGATTTTCGACAAAAGAGATAACACCCCCCCATTACGTCATGCTTCAGAAATGTGGAAAATGGTCCGTTTTCAAATGTTTTATTTTTGAACGTCAGTTCACATTTGTAGGTGGATCATCAGTGTTAGAGCTAAAATTAGCATGTTTAAAGTGATTTTCATGCTTCCAGGGGCTCGGGAAGTGAATTAAATACTATTTGGAGGCATTTAATGTTCAATCAAAAACAGCTGATTTTTGACAAAAGAAATAACACCCCCCCATTACGTCATGCTTCAGAAATGTGGAAAATGGTCCGTTTTAAAATGTTTTATTTTTGAATGTCAGTTCACATTTGTAGGTGGATCATCAGTGTTGGAGCTAAAATTAGCATGTTTAAAGTGATTTTCATGCTTCCAGGGGCCCTAAACACAAGATTTATGGAATGGTTAAAAGTGCATGAAAATGGCCAATTTACTCACTCTGAGTTCTCAAAAAGGGTTTCTTCACCCCGGGAAGTTAATTAAATACCATTTGGAGGCATTTAATGTTCGAGCAAAAACGGCTGATTTTCGACAAAAGAGATAACACCCCCCCATTACGTCATGCTTCAGAAATGTGGAAAATGGTCCGTTTTCAAATGTTTTATTTTTGAACGTCAGTTCACATTTGTAGGTGGATCATCAGTGTTAGAGCTAAAATTAGCATGTTTAAAGTGATTTTCATGCTTCCAGGGGCTCGGGAAGTGAATTAAATACTATTTGGAGGCATTTAATGTTCAATCAAAAACAGCTGATTTTTGACAAAAGAAATAACACCCCCCCATTACGTCATGCTTCAGAAATGTGGAAAATGGTCCGTTTTAAAATGTTTTATTTTTGAATGTCAGTTCACATTTGTAGGTGGATCATCAGTGTTGGAGCTAAAATTAGCATGTTTAAAGTGATTTTCATGCTTCCAGGGGCCCTAAACACAAGATTTATGGAATGGTTAAAAGTGCATGAAAATGGCCAATTTACTCACTCTGAGTTCTCAAAAAGGGTTTCTTCCCCCTTGGGAAGTTAATTAAATACCATTTGGATGCATTTAATGTTCGAGCAAAAACGGCTGATTTTCGACAAAAGAGATAACACCCCCCCATTACGTCATGCTTCAGAAATGTGGAAAATGGTCCGTTTTCAAATGTTTTATTTTTGAACGTCAGTTCACATTTGTAGGTGGATCATCAGTGTTAGAGCTAAAATTAGCATGTTTAAAGTGATTTTCATGCTTCCAGGGGCTCGGGAAGTGAATTAAATACTATTTGGAGGCATTTAATGTTCAATCAAAAACATCTGATTTTTGACAAAAGAGATAACACCCCCCCATTACGTCATGCTTCAGAAATGTGGAAAATGGTCCGTTTTCAAAAGTTTTTTTCTTTTTGAACGTCAGTTCACATTTGTAGGTGGATCATCAGTGTTAGAGCTAAAATTAGCATGTTTAAAGTGATTTTCATGCTTCCAGGGGCCCTAAACACAAGATTTATGGAATGGTTAAAAGTGCATGAAAATGGCCAATTTACTCACTCTGAGTTCTCAAAAAGTGTTTCTTCACCCCGGGAAGTTAATTAAATACCATTTGAAGGCATTTAATGTTCGAGCAAAAACGGCTGATTTTCGACAAAAGAGATAACACCCCCCCCATTACGTCATGCTTCAGAAATGTGGAAAATGGTCCGTTTTCAAATGTTTTATTTTTGAACATCAGTTCACATTTGTAGGTGAATCATCAGTGTTAGAGCTAAAATTAGCATGTTTAAAGTGATTTTCATGCTTCCAGGGGCTCGGGAAGTGAATTAAATACTATTTGGAGGCATTTAATGTTCAATCAAAAACAGCTGATTTTTGACAAAAGAGATAACACCCCCCCATTACGTCATGCTTCAGAAATGTGGAAAATGGTCCGTTTTCAAATGTTTTATTTTTGAACGTCAGTTCACATTTGTAGGTGGATCATCAGTGTTAGAGCTAAAATTAGCATGTTTAAAGTGATTTTCATGCTTCCAGGGGCCCTAAACACAAGATTTATGGAATGGTTAAAAGTGCATGAAAATGGCCAATTTACTCATTCTGAGTTCTCAAAAAGGGTTTCTTCACCCCGGGAAGTTAATTAAATACCATTTGGAGGCATTTAATGTTCGAGCAAAAACGGCTGATTTTCGACAAAAGAGATAACACCCCCCCCATTACGTCATGCTTCAGAAATGTGGAAAATGGTCCGTTTTCAAATGTTTTATTTTTGAACGTCAGTTCACATTTGTAGGTGGATCATCAGTGTTAGAGCTAAAATTAGCATGTTTAAAGTGATTTTCATGCTTCCAGGGGCTCGGGAAGTGAATTAAATACTATTTGGAGGCATTTAATGTTCAATCAAAAACAGCTGATTTTTGACAAAAGAGATAACACCCCCCCATTACGTCATGCTTCAGAAATGTGGAAAATGGTCCGTTTTAAAATGTTTTATTTTTGAATGTCAGTTCACATTTGTAGGTGGATCATCAGTGTTGGAGCTAAAATTAGCATGTTTAAAGTGATTTTCATGCTTCCAGGGGCCCTAAACACAAGATTTATGGAATGGTTAAAAGTGCATGAAAATGGCCAATTTACTCACTCTGAGTTCTCAAAAAGGGTTTCTTCACCCCGGGAAGTTAATTAAATACCATTTGGAGGCATTTAATGTTCGAGCAAAAACAGCTGATTTTCGACAAAAGAGATAACACCCCCCCATTACGTCATGCTTCAGAAATGTGGAAAATGGTCCGTTTTCAAATGTTTTATTTTTGAACGTCAGTTCACATTTGTAGGTGGATCATCAGTGTTAGAGCTAAAATTAGCATGTTTAAAGTGATTTTCATGCTTCCAGGGGCTCGGGAAGTGAATTAAATACCATTTGGAGGCATTTAATGTTCGAGCAAAAACAGCTGATTTTCGACAAAAGAGATAACACCCCCCCATTACGTCATGCTTCAGAAATGTGGAAAATGGTCCGTTTTCAAATGTTTTATTTTTGAATGTCAGTTCACATTTGTAGGTGGATCATCAGTGTTAGAGCTAAAATTAGCATGTTTAAAGTGATTTTCATGCTTCCAGGGGCTCGGGAAGTGAATTAAATACTATTTGGAGGCATTTAATGTTCAAGCAAAAACAGCAGATTTTTGACAAAAGAGATAACACCCCCCCATTACGTCATGCTTCAGAAATGTGGAAAATGGTCCGTTTTCAAATGTTTTATTTTTGAACGTCAGTTCACATTTGTAGGTGGATCATCAGTGTTAGAGCTAAAATTAGCATGTTTAAAGTGATTTTCATGCTTCCAGGGGCCCTAAACACAAGATTTATGGAATGGTTAAAAGTGCATGAAAATGGCCAATTTACTCACTCTGAGTTCTCAAAAAGGGTTTCTTCACCCCGGGAAGTTAATTAAATACCATTTGGAGGCATTTAATGTTCGAGCAAAAACGGCTGATTTTCGACAAAAGAGATAACACCCCCCCATTACGTCATGCTTCAGAAATGTGGAAAATGGTCCGTTTTCAAATGTTTTATTTTTGAACGTCAGTTCACATTTGTAGGTGGATCATCAGTGTTAGAGCTAAAATTAGCATGTTTAAAGTGATTTTCATGCTTCCAGGGGCCGTAAACACAAGATTTATGGAATGGTTAAAAGTGCATGAAAATGGCCAATTTACTCACTCTGAGTTCTCAAAAAGGGTTTCTTCACCCCGGGAAGTTAATTAAATACCATTTGGAGGCATTTAATGTTCGAGCAAAAACGGCTGATTTTCGACAAAAGAGATAACACCCCCCCATTACGTCATGCTTCAGAAATGTGGAAAATGGTCCGTTTTCAAATGTTTTATTTTTGAACATCAGTTCACATTTGTAGGTGGATCATCAGTGTTAGAGCTAAAATTAGCATGTTTAAAGTGATTTTCATGCTTCCAGGGGCTCGGGAAGTGAATTAAATACTATTTGGAGGCATTTAATGTTCAAGCAAAAACAGCTGATTTTTGACAAAAGAGATAACACCCCCCCCCATTACGTCATGCTTCAGAAATGTGGAAAATGGTCCGTTTTCAAATGTTTTATTTTTGAACGTCAGTTCACATTTGTAGGTGGATCATCAGTGTTAGAGCTAAAATTAGCATGTTTAAAGTGATTTTCATGCTTCCAGGGGCCCTAAACACAAGATTTATGGAATGGTTAAAAGTGCATGAAAATGGCCAATTTACTCACTCTGAGTTCTCAAAAAGGGTTTCTTCACCCCGGGAAGTTAATTAAATACCATTTGGAGGCATTTAATGTTCGAGCAAAAACGGCTGATTTTCGACAAAAGAGATAACACCCCCCCATTACGTCATGCTTCAGAAATGTGGAAAATGGTCCGTTTTCAAATGTTTTATTTTTTAACGTCAGTTCACATTTGTAGGTGGATCATCAGTGTTAGAGCTAAAATTAGCATGTTTAAAGTGATTTTCATGCTTCCAGGGGCCCTAAACACAAGATTTATGGAATGGTTAAAAGTGCATGAAAATGGCCAATTTACTCACTCTGAGTTCTCAAAAAGGGTTTCTTCACCCCGGGAAGTTAATTAAATACCATTTGGAGGCATTTAATGTTCGAGCAAAAACGGCAGATTTTCGACAAAAGAGATAACACCCCCCCCATTACGTCATGCTTCAGAAATGTGGAAAATGGTCCGTTTTCAAATGTTTTATTTTTGAACGTCAGTTCACATTTGTAGGTGGATCATCAGTGTTAGAGCTAAAATTAGCATGTTTAAAGTGATTTTCATGCTTCCAGGGGCCCTAAACACAAGATTTATGGAATGGTTAAAAGTGCATGAAAATGGCCAATTTACTCACTCTGAGTTCTCAAAAAGTGTTTCTTCACCCCGGGAAGTTAATTAAATACCATTTGAAGGCATTTAATGTTCGAGCAAAAACGGCTGATTTTCGACAAAAGAGATAACACCCCCCCATTACGTCATGCTTCAGAAATGTGGAAAATGGTCCGTTTTCAAATGTTTTATTTTTGAACATCAGTTCACATTTGTAGGTGGATCCTCAGTGTTAGAGCTAAAATTAGCATGTTTAAAGTGATTTTCATGCTTCCAGGGGCTCGGGAAGTGAATTAAATACTATTTGGAGGCATTTAATGTTCAATCAAAAACAGCTGATTTTTGACAAAAGAGATAACACCCCCCCATTACGTCATGCTTCAGAAATGTGGAAAATGGTCCGTTTTCAAATGTTTTATTTTTGAACGTCAGTTCACATTTGTAGGTGGATCATCAGTGTTAGAGCTAAAATTAGCATGTTTAAAGTGATTTTCATGCTTCCAGGGGCCCTAAACACAAGATTTATGGAATGGTTAAAAGTGCATGAAAATGGCCAATTTACTCACTCTGAGTTCTCAAAAAGGGTTTCTTCACCCCGGGAAGTTAATTAAATACCATTTGGAGGCATTTAATGTTCGAGCAAAAACGGCTGATTTTCGACAAAAGAGATAACACCCCCCCCATTACGTCATGCTTCAGAAATGTGGAAAATGGTCCGTTTTCAAATGTTTTATTTTTGAACGTCAGTTCACATTTGTAGGTGGATCATCAGTGTTAGAGCTAAAATTAGCATGTTTAAAGTGATTTTCATGCTTCCAGGGGCCCTAAACACAAGATTTATGGAATGGTTAAAAGTGCATGAAAATGGCCAATTTACTCACTCTGAGTTCTCAAAAAGGGTTGCTTCACCCCGGGAAGTTAATTAAATACCATTTGGAGGCATTTAATGTTCGAGCAAAAACGGCTGATTTTCGACAAAAGAGATAACACCCCCCCATTACGTCATGCTTCAGAAATGTGGAAAATGGTCCGTTTTCAAATGTTTTATTTTTGAACATCAGTTCACATTTGTAGGTGGATCATCAGTGTTAGAGCTAAAATTAGCATGTTTAAAGTGATTTTCATGCTTCCAGGGGCTCGGGAAGTGAATTAAATACTATTTGGAGGCATTTAATGTTCAATCAAAAACAGCTGATTTTTGACAAAAGAGATAACACCCCCCCATTACGTCATGCTTCAGAAATGTGGAAAATGGTCCGTTTTCAAATGTTTTATTTTTTAACGTCAGTTCACATTTGTAGGTGGATCATCAGTGTTAGAGCTAAAATTAGCATGTTTAAAGTGATTTTCATGCTTCCAGGGGCCCTAAACACAAGATTTATGGAATGGTTAAAAGTGCATGAAAATGGCCAATTTACTCACTCTGAGTTCTCAAAAAGGGTTTCTTCACCCCGGGAAGTTAATTAAATACCATTTGGAGGCATTTAATGTTCGAGCAAAAACGGCTGATTTTCGACAAAAGAGATAACACCCCCCCATTACGTCATGCTTCAGAAATGTGGAAAATGGTCCGTTTTCAAATGTTTTATTTTTGAACGTCAGTTCACATTTGTAGGTGGATCATCAGTGTTAGAGCTAAAATTAGCATGTTTAAAGTGATTTTCATGCTTCCAGGGGCTCGGGAAGTGAATTAAATACTATTTGGAGGCATTTAATGTTCAATCAAAAACATCTGATTTTTGACAAAAGAGATAACACCCCCCCTTACGTCATGCTTCAGAAATGTGGAAAATGGTCCGTTTTCAAATGTTTTATTTTTGAACGTCAGTTCACATTTGTAGGTGGATCATCAGTGTTAGAGCTAAAATTAGCATGTTTAAAGTGATTTTCATGCTTCCAGGGGCCCTAAACACAAGATTTATGGAATGGTTAAAAGTGCATGAAAATGGCCAATTTACTCACTCTGAGTTCTCAAAAAGTGTTTCTTCACCCCGGGAAGTTAATTAAATACCATTTGAAGGCATTTAATGTTCGAGCAAAAACGGCTGATTTTCGACAAAAGAGATAACACCCCCCCATTACGTCATGCTTCAGAAATGTGGAAAATGGTCCGTTTTCAAATGTTTTATTTTTGAACATCAGTTCACATTTGTAGGTGGATCATCAGTGTTAGAGCTAAAATTAGCATGTTTAAAGTGATTTTCATGCTTCCAGGGGCTCGGGAAGTGAATTAAATACTATTTGGAGGCATTTAATGTTCAATCAAAAACAGCTGATTTTTGACAAAAGAGATAACACCCCCCCATTACGTCATGCTTCAGAAATGTGGAAAATGGTCCGTTTTCAAATGTTTTATTTTTGAACGTCAGTTCACATTTGTAGGTGGATCATCAGTGTTAGAGCTAAAATTAGCATGTTTAAAGTGATTTTCATGCTTCCAGGGGCCCTAAACACAAGATTTATGGAATGGTTAAAAGTGCATGAAAATGGCCAATTTACTCATTCTGAGTTCTCAAAAAGGGTTTCTTCACCCCGGGAAGTTAATTAAATACCATTTGGAGGCATTTAATGTTCGAGCAAAAACGGCTGATTTTCGACAAAAGAGATAACACCCCCCCATTACGTCATGCTTCAGAAATGTGGAAAATGGTCCGTTTTCAAATGTTTTATTTTTGAACGTCAGTTCACATTTGTAGGTGGATCATCAGTGTTAGAGCTAAAATTAGCATGTTTAAAGTGATTTTCATGCTTCCAGGGGCTCGGGAAGTGAATTAAATACTATTTGGAGGCATTTAATGTTCAAGCAAAAACAGCTGATTTTTGACAAAAGAGATAACACCCCCCCATTACGTCATGCTTCAGAAATGTGGAAAATGGCCCGTTTTCAAATGTTTTATTTTTTAACGTCAGTTCACATTTGTAGGTGGATCATCAGTGTTAGAGCTAAAATTAGCATGTTTAAAGTGATTTTCATGCTTCCAGGGGCCCTAAACACAAGATTTATGGAATGGTTAAAAGTGCATGAAAATGGCCAATTTACTCACTCTGAGTTCTCAAAAAGGGTTTCTTCACCCCGGGAAGTTAATTAAATACCATTTGGAGGCATTTAATGTTCGAGCAAAAACGGCTGATTTTCGACAAAAGAGATAACACCCCCCCATTACGTCATGCTTCAGAAATGTGGAAAATGGTCCGTTTTCAAATGTTTTATTTTTGAACATCAGTTCACATTTGTAGGTGGATCATCAGTGTTAGAGCTAAAATTAGCATGTTTAAAGTGATTTTCATGCTTCCAGGGGCTCGGGAAGTGAATTAAATACTATTTGGAGGCATTTAATGTTCAATCAAAAACAGCTGATTTTTGACAAAAGAGATAACACCCCCCCATTACGTCATGCTTCAGAAATGTGGAAAATGGTCCGTTTTCAAATGTTTTATTTTTTAACGTCAGTTCACATTTGTAGGTGGATCATCAGTGTTAGAGCTAAAATTAGCATGTTTAAAGTGATTTTCATGCTTCCAGGGGCCCTAAACACAAGATTTATGGAATGGTTAAAAGTGCATGAAAATGGCCAATTTACTCACTCTGAGTTCTCAAAAAGGGTTTCTTCACCCCGGGAAGTTAATTAAATACCATTTGGAGGCATTTAATGTTCGAGCAAAAACGGCTGATTTTCGACAAAAGAGATAACACCCCCCCATTACGTCATGCTTCAGATATGTGGAAAATGGTCCGTTTTCAAATGTTTTATTTTTGAACGTCAGTTCACATTTGTAGGTGGATCATCAGTGTTAGAGCTAAAATTAGCATGTTTAAAGTGATTTTCATGCTTCCAGGGGCCCTAAACACAAGATTTATGGAATGGTTAAAAGTGCATGAAAATGGCCAATTTACTCACTCTGAGTTCTCAAAAAGGGTTGCTTCACCCCGGGAAGTTAATTAAATACCATTTGGAGGCATTTAATGTTCGAGCAAAAACGGCTGATTTTCGACAAAAGAGATAACACCCCCCCATTACGTCATGCTTCAGAAATGTGGAAAATGGTCCGTTTTCAAATGTTTTATTTTTGAACATCAGTTCACATTTGTAGGTGGATCATCAGTGTTAGAGCTAAAATTAGCATGTTTAAAGTGATTTTCATGCTGCCAGCGGCTCGGGAAGTGAATTAAATACTATTTGGAGGCATTTAATGTTCAATCAAAAACAGCTGATTTTTGACAAAAGAGATAACACCCCCCCATTACGTCATGCTTCAGAAATGTGGAAAATGGTCCGTTTTCAAATGTTTTATTTTTGAACGTCAGTTCACATTTGTAGGTGGATCATCAGTGTTAGAGCTAAAATTAGCATGTTTAAAGTGATTTTCATGCTTCCAGGGGCCCTAAACACAAGATTTATGGAATGGTTAAAAGTGCATGAAAATGGCCAATTTACTCACTCTGAGTTCTCAAAAAGGGTTTCTTCACCCCGGGAAGTTAATTAAATACCATTTGGAGGCATTTAATGTTCGAGCAAAAACGGCTGATTTTCGACAAAAGAGATAACACCCCCCCCATTACGTCATGCTTCAGAAATGTGGAAAATGGTCCGTTTTCAAATGTTTTATTTTTGAACGTCAGTTCACATTTGTAGGTGGATCATCAGTGTTAGAGCTAAAATTAGCATGTTTAAAGTGATTTTCATGCTTCCAGGGGCCCTAAACACAAGATTTATGGAATGGTTAAAAGTGCATGAAAATGGCCAATTTACTCACTCTGAGTTCTCAAAAAGGGTTTCTTCACCCCGGGAAGTTAATTAAATACCAGTTGGAGGCATTTAATGTTCGAGCAAAAACGGCTGATTTTCGACAAAAGAGATAACACCCCCCCATTACGTCATGCTTCAGAAATGTGGAAAATGGTCCGTTTTCAAATGTTTTATTTTTGAACGTCAGTTCACATTTGTAGGTGGATCATCAGTGTTAGAGCTAAAATTAGCATGTTTAAAGTGATTTTCATGCTTCCAGGGGCTCGGGAAGTGAATTAAATACTATTTGGAGGCATTTAATGTTCAATCAAAAACATCTGATTTTTGACAAAAGAGATAACACCCCCCCATTACGTCATGCTTCAGAAATGTGGAAAATGGTCCGTTTTCAAATGTTTTATTTTTGAACGTCAGTTCACATTTGTAGGTGGATCATCAGTGTTAGAGCTAAAATTAGCATGTTTAAAGTGATTTTCATGCTTCCAGGGGCCCTAAACACAAGATTTATGGAATGGTTAAAAGTGCATGAAAATGGCCAATTTACTCACTCTGAGTTCTCAAAAAGTGTTTCTTCACCCCGGGAAGTTAATTAAATACCATTTGAAGGCATTTAATGTTGGAGCAAAAACGGCTGATTTTCGACAAAAGAGATAACACCCCCCCATTACGTCATGCTTCAGAAATGTGGAAAATGGTCCGTTTTCAAATGTTTTATTTTTGAACATCAGTTCACATTTGTAGGTGGATCATCAGTGTTAGAGCTAAAATTAGCATGTTTAAAGTGATTTTCATGCTTCCAGGGGCTCGGGAAGTGAATTAAATACTATTTGGAGGCATTTAATGTTCAATCAAAAACAGCTGATTTTTGACAAAAGAGATAACACCCCCCCATTACGTCATGCTTCAGAAATGTGGAAAATGGTCCGTTTTCAAATGTTTTATTTTTTAACGTCAGTTCACATTTGTAGGTGGATCATCAGTGTTAGAGCTAAAATTAGCATGTTTAAAGTGATTTTCATGCTTCCAGGGGCCCTAAACACAAGATTTATGGAATGGTTAAAAGTGCATGAAAATGGCCAATTTACTCACTCTGAGTTCTCAAAAAGGGTTTCTTCACCCCGGGAAGTTAATTAAATACCATTTGGAGGCATTTAATGTTCGAGCAAAAACGGCTGATTTTCGACAAAAGAGATAACACCCCCCCATTACGTCATGCTTCAGAAATGTGGAAAATGGTCCGTTTTCAAATGTTTTATTTTTGAACGTCAGTTCACATTTGTAGGTGGATCATCATTGTTAGAGCTAAAATTAGCATGTTTAAAGTGATTTTCATGCTTCCAGGGGCTCGGGAAGTGAATTAAATACTATTTGGAGGCATTTAATGTTCAATCAAAAACATCTGATTTTTGACAAAAGAGATAACACCCCCCCATTACGTCATGCTTCAGAAATGTGGAAAATGGTCCGTTTTCAAATGTTTTATTTTTGAACGTCAGTTCACATTTGTAGGTGGATCATCAGTGTTAGAGCTAAAATTAGCATGTTTAAAGTGATTTTCATGCTTCCAGGGGCCCTAAACACAAGATTTATGGAATGGTTAAAAGTGCATGAAAATGGCCAATTTACTCACTCTGAGTTCTCAAAAAGTGTTTCTTCACCCCGGGAAGTTAATTAAATACCATTTGAAGGCATTTAATGTTCGAGCAAAAACGGCTGATTTTCGACAAAAGAGATAACACCCCCCCATTACGTCATGCTTCAGAAATGTGGAAAATGGTCCGTTTTCAAATGTTTTATTTTTGAACATCAGTTCACATTTGTAGGTGGATCATCAGTGTTAGAGCTAAAATTAGCATGTTTAAAGTGATTTTCATGCTTCCAGGGGCTCGGGAAGTGAATTAAATACTATTTGGAGGCATTTAATGTTCAATCAAAAACAGCTGATTTTTGACAAAAGAGATAACACCCCCCCATTACGTCATGCTTCAGAAATGTGGAAAATGGTCCGTTTTCAAATGTTTTATTTTTGAACGTCAGTTCACATTTGTAGGTGGATCATCAGTGTTAGAGCTAAAATTAGCATGTTTAAAGTGATTTTCATGCTTCCAGGGGCCCTAAACACAAGATTTATGGAATGGTTAAAAGTGCATGAAAATGGCCAATTTACTCATTCTGAGTTCTCAAAAAGGGTTTCTTCACCCCGGGAAGTTAATTAAATACCATTTGGAGGCATTTAATGTTCGAGCAAAAACGGTCGATTTTCGACAAAAGAGATAACACCCCCCCATTACGTCATGCTTCAGAAATGTGGAAAATGGTCCGTTTTCAAATGTTTTATTTTTGAACGTCAGTTCACATTTGTAGGTGGATCATCAGTGTTAGAGCTAAAATTAGCATGTTTAAAGTGATTTTCATGCTTCCAGGGGCTCGGGAAGTGAATTAAATACTATTTGGAGGCATTTAATGTTCAAGCAAAAACAGCTGATTTTTGACAAAAGAGATAACACCCCCCCATTACGTCATGCTTCAGAAATGTGGAAAATGGCCCGTTTTCAAATGTTTTATTTTTGAACGTCAGTTCACATTTGTAGGTGGATCATCAGTGTTAGAGCTAAAATTAGCATGTTTAAAGTGATTTTCATGCTTCCAGGGGCCCTAAACACAAGATTTATGGAATGGTTAAAAGTGCATGAAAATGGCCAATTTACTCACTCTGAGTTCTCAAAAAGGGTTTCTTCACCCCGGGAAGTTAATTAAATACCATTTGGAGGCATTTAATGTTCGAGCAAAAATGGCTGATTTTCGACAAAAGAGATAACACCCCCCCATTACGTCATGCTTCAGAAATGTGGAAAATGGTCCGTTTTCAAATGTTTTATTTTTTAACGTCAGTTCACATTTGTAGGTGGATCATCAGTGTTAGAGCTAAAATTAGCATGTTTAAAGTGATTTTCATGCATCCAGGGGCCCTAAACACAAGATTTATGGAATGGTTAAAAGTGCATGAAAATGGCCAATTTACTCACTCTGAGTTCTCAAAAAGGGTTTCTTCACCCCGGGAAGTTAATTAAATACCATTTGGAGGCATTTAATGTTCGAGCAAAAACGGCTGATTTTCGACAAAAGAGATAACACCCCCCCCATTACGTCATGCTTCAGAAATGTGGAAAATGGTCCGTTTTCAAATGTTTTATTTTTGAACGTCAGTTCACATTTGTAGGTGGATCATCAGTGTTAGAGCTAAAATTAGCATGTTTAAAGTGATTTTCATGCTTCCAAGGGCCCTAAACACAAGATTTAAGGAATGGTTAAAAGTGCATGAAAATGGCCAATTTACTCACTCTGAGTTCTCAAAAAGGGTTGCTTCACCCCGGGAAGTTAATTAAATACCATTTGGAGGCATTTAATGTTCGAGCAAAAACGGCTGATTTTCGACAAAAGAGATAACACCCCCCCATTACGTCATGCTTCAGAAATGTGGAAAATGGTCCGTTTTCAAATGTTTTATTTTTGAACATCAGTTCACATTTGTAGGTGGATCATCAGTGTTAGAGCTAAAATTAGCATGTTTAAAGTGATTTTCATGCTTCCAGGGGCTCGGGAAGTGAATTAAATACTATTTGGAGGCATTTAATGTTCAATCAAAAACATCTGATTTTTGACAAAAGAGATAACACCCCCCCATTACGTCATGCTTCAGAAATGTGGAAAATGGTCCGTTTTCAAATGTTTTATTTTTGAACGTCAGTTCACATTTGTAGGTGGATCATCAGTGTTAGAGCTAAAATTAGCATGTTTAAAGTGATTTTCATGCTTCCAGGGGCCCTAAACACAAGATTTATGGAATGGTTAAAAGTGCATGAAAATGGCCAATTTACTCACTCTGAGTTCTCAAAAAGGGTTGCTTCACCCCGGGAAGTTAATTAAATACCATTTGGAGGCATTTAATGTTCGAGCAAAAACGGCTGATTTTCGACAAAAGAGATAACACCCCCCCATTACGTCATGCTTCAGAAATGTGGAAAATGGTCCGTTTTCAAATGTTTTATTTTTGAACATCAGTTCACATTTGTAGGTGGATCATCAGTGTTAGAGCTAAAATTAGCATGTTTAAAGTGATTTTCATGCTTCCAGGGGCTCGGGAAGTGAATTAAATACTATTTGGAGGCATTTAATGTTCAATCAAAAACAGCTGATTTTTGACAAAAGAGATAACACCCCCCCATTACGTCATGCTTCAGAAATGTGGAAAATGGTCCGTTTTCAATTGTTTTATTTTTTAACGTCAGTTCACATTTGTAGGTGGATCATCAGTGTTAGAGCTAAAATTAGCATGTTTAAAGTGATTTTCATGCTTCCAGGGGCCCTAAACACAAGATTTATGGAATGGTTAAAAGTGCATGAAAATGGCCAATTTACTCACTCTGAGTTCTCAAAAAGGGTTTCTTCACCCCGGGAAGTTAATTAAATACCATTTGGAGGCATTTAATGTTCGAGCAAAAACGGCTGATTTTCGACAAAAGAGATAACACCCCCCCATTACGTCATGCTTCAGAAATGTGGAAAATGGTCCGTTTTCAAATGTTTTATTTTTGAACATCAGTTCACATTTGTAGGTGGATCATCAGTGTTAGAGCTAAAATTAGCATGTTTAAAGTGATTTTCATGCTTCCAGGGGCTCGGGAAGTGAATTAAATACTATTTGGAGGCATTTAATGTTCAATCAAAAACAGCTGATTTTTGACAAAAGAGATAACACCCCCCCATTACGTCATGCTTCAGAAATGTGGAAAATGGTCCGTTTTCAAATGTTTTATTTTTTAACGTCAGTTCACATTTGTAGGTGGATCATCAGTGTTAGAGCTAAAATTAGCATGTTTAAAGTGATTTTCATGCTTCCAGGGGCCCTAAACACAAGATTTATGGAATGGTTAAAAGTGCATGAAAATGGCCAATTTACTCACTCTGAGTTCTCAAAAAGGGTTTCTTCACCCCGGGAAGTTAATTAAATACCATTTGGAGGCATTTAATGTTCGAGCAAAAACGGCTGATTTTCGACAAAAGAGATAACACCCCCCCATTACGTCATGCTTCAGAAATGTGGAAAATGGTCCGTTTTCAAATGTTTTATTTTTGAACGTCAGTTCACATTTGTAGGTGGATCATCAGTGTTAGAGCTAAAATTAGCATGTTTAAAGTGATTTTCATGCTTCCAGGGGCCCTAAACACAAGATTTATGGAATGGTTAAAAGTGAATGAAAATGGCCAATTTACTCACTCTGAGTTCTCAAAAAGGGTTGCTTCACCCCGGGAAGTTAATTAAATACCATTTGGAGGCATTTAATGTTCGAGCAAAAACGGCTGATTTTCGACAAAAGAGATAACACCCCCCCATTACGTCATGCTTCAGAAATGTGGAAAATGGTCCGTTTTCAAATGTTTTATTTTTGAGCATCAGTTCACATTTGTAGGTGGATCATCAGTGTTAGAGCTAAAATTAGCATGTTTAAAGTGATTTTCATGCTTCCAGGGGCTCGGGAAGTGAATTAAATACTATTTGGAGGCATTTAATGTTCAATCAAAAACAGCTGATTTTTGACAAAAGAGATAACACCCCCCCATTACGTCATGCTTCAGAAATGTGGAAAATGGTCCGTTTTCAAATGTTTTATTTTTTAACGTCAGTTCACATTTGTAGGTGGATCATCAGTGTTAGAGCTAAAATTAGCATGTTTAAAGTGATTTTCATGCTTCCAGGGGCCCTAAACACAAGATTTATGGAATGGTTAAAAGTGCATGAAAATGGCCAATTTACTCACTCTGAGTTCTCAAAAAGGGTTTCTTCACCCCGGGAAGTTAATTAAATACCATTTGGAGGCATTTAATGTTCGAGCAAAAACGGCTGATTTTCGACAAAAGAGATAACACCCCCCCATTACGTCATGCTTCAGAAATGTGGAAAATGGTCCGTTTTCAAATGTTTTATTTTTGAACGTCAGTTCACATTTGTAGGTGGATCATCAGTGTTAGAGCTAAAATTAGCATGTTTAAAGTGATTTTCATGCTTCCAGGGGCTCGGGAAGTGAATTAAATACTATTTGGAGGCATTTAATGTTCAATCAAAAACATCTGATTTTTGACAAAAGAGATAACACCCCCCCATTACGTCATGCTTCAGAAATGTGGAAAATGGTCCGTTTTCAAATGTTTTATTTTTGAACGTCAGTTCACATTTGAAGGTGGATCATCAGTGTTAGAGCTAAAATTAGCATGTTTAAAGTGATTTTCATGTTTCCAGGGGCCCTAAACACAAGATTTATGGAATGGTTAAAAGTGCATGAAAATGGCCAATTTACTCACTCTGAGTTCTCAAAAAGTGTTTCTTCACCCCGGGAAGTTAATTAAATACCATTTGAAGGCATTTAATGTTCGAGCAAAAACGGCTGATTTTCGACAAAAGAGATAACACCCCCCCCATTACGTCATGCTTCAGAAATGTGGAAAATGGTCCGTTTTCAAATGTTTTATTTTTGAACATCAGTTCACATTTGTAGGTGGATCATCAGTGTTAGAGCTAAAATTAGCATGTTTAAAGTGATTTTCATGCTTCCAGGGGCTCGGGAAGTGAATTAAATACTATTTGGAGGCATTTAATGTTCAATCAAAAACAGCTGATTTTTGACAAAAGAGATAACACCCCCCCATTACGTCATGCTTCAGAAATGTGGAAAATGGTCCGTTTTCAATGTTTTATTTTTGAACGTCAGTTCACATTTGTAGGTGGATCATCAGTGTTAGAGCTAAAATTAGCATGTTTAAAGTGATTTTCATGCTTCCAGGGGCCCTAAACACAAGATTTATGGAATGGTTAAAAGTGCATGAAAATGGCCAATTTACTCATTCTGAGTTCTCAAAAAGTGTTTCTTCACCCCGGGAAGTTAATTAAATACCATTTGGAGGCATTTAATGTTCGAGCAAAAACGGCTGATTTTCGACAAAAGAGATAACACCCCCCCATTACGTCATGCTTCAGAAATGTGGAAAATGGTCCGTTTTCAAATGTTTTATTTTTGAACGTCAGTTCACATTTGTAGGTGGATCATCAGTGTTAGAGCTAAAATTAGCATGTTTAAAGTGATTTTCATGCTTCCAGGGGCTCGGGAAGTGAATTAAATACTATTTGGAGGCATTTAATGTTCAAGCAAAAACAGCTGATTTTTGACAAAAGAGATAACACCCCCCCATTACGTCATGCTTCAGAAATGTGGAAAATGGCCCGTTTTCAAATGTTTTATTTTTGAACGTCAGTTCACATTTGTAGGTGGATCATCAGTGTTAGAGCTAAAATTAGCATGTTTAAAGTGATTTTCATGCTTCCAGGGGCCCTAAACACAAGATTTATGGAATGGTTAAAAGTGCATGAAAATGGCCAATTTACTCACTCTGAGTTCTCAAAAAGGGTTTCTTCACCCCGGGAAGTTAATTAAATACCATTTGGAGGCATTTAATGTTCGAGCAAAAACGGCTGATTTTCGACAAAAGAGATAACACCCCCCCATTACGTCATGCTTCAGAAATGTGGAAAATGGTCCGTTTTCAAATGTTTTATTTTTTAACGTCAGTTCACATTTGTAGGTGGATCATCAGTGTTAGAGCTAAAATTAGCATGTTTAAAGTGATTTTCATGCTTCCAGGGGCCCTAAACACAAGATTTATGGAATGGTTAAAAGTGCATGAAAATGGCCAATTTACTCACTCTGAGTTCTCAAAAAGGGTTTCTTCACCCCGGGAAGTTAATTAAATACCATTTGGAGGCATTTAATGTTCGAGCAAAAACGGCTGATTTTCGACAAAAGAGATAACACCCCCCCCATTACGTCATGCTTCAGAAATGTGGAAAATGGTCCGTTTTCAAATGTTTTATTTTTGAACGTCAGTTCACATTTGTAGGTGGATCATCAGTGTTAGAGCTAAAATTAGCATGTTTAAAGTGATTTTCATGCTTCCAGGGGCCCTAAACACAAGATTTAAGGAATGGTTAAAAGTGCATGAAAATGGCCAATTTACTCACTCTGAGTTCTCAAAAAGGGTTGCTTCACCCTGGGAAGTTAATTAAATACCATTTGGAGGCATTTAATGTTCGAGCAAAAACGGCTGATTTTCGACAAAAGAGATAACACCCCCCCATTACGTCATGCTTCAGAAATGTGGAAAATGGTCCGTTTTCAAATGTTTTATTTTTGAACATCAGTTCACATTTGTAGGTGGATCATCAGTGTTAGAGCTAAAATTAGCATGTTTAAAGTGATTTTCATGCTTCCAGGGGCTCGGGAAGTGAATTAAATACTATTTGGAGGCATTTAATGTTCAATCAAAAACAGCTGATTTTTGACAAAAGAGATAACACCCCCCCATTACGTCATGCTTCAGAAATGTGGAAAATGGTCCGTTTTCAAATGTTTTATTTTTTAACGTCAGTTCACATTTGTAGGTGGATCATCAGTGTTAGAGCTAAAATTAGCATGTTTAAAGTGATTTTCATGCTTCCAGGGGCCCTAAACACAAGATTTATGGAATGGTTAAAAGTGCATGAAAATGGCCAATTTACTCACTCTGAGTTCTCAAAAAGGGTTTCTTCACCCCGGGAAGTTAATTAAATACCATTTGGAGGCATTTAATGTTCGAGCAAAAACGGCTGATTTTCGACAAAAGAGATAACACCCCCCCATTACGTCATGCTTCAGACATGTGGAAAATGGTCCGTTTTCAAGTTTTTTATTTTTGAACGTCAGTTCACATTTGTAGGTGGATCATCAGTGTTAGAGCTAAAATTAGCATGTTTAAAGTGATTTTCATGCTTCCAGGGGCTCGGGAAGTGAATTAAATACTATTTGGAGGCATTTAATGTTCAATCAAAAACATCTGATTTTTGACAAAAGAGATAACACCCCCCCATTACGTCATGCTTCAGAAATGTGGAAAATGGTCCGTTTTCAAATGTTTTATTTTTGAACGTCAGTTCACATTTGTAGGTGGATCATCAGTGTTAGAGCTAAAATTAGCATGTTTAAAGTGATTTTCATGCTTCCAGGGGCCCTAAACACAAGATTTATGGAATGGTTAAAAGTGCATGAAAATGGCCAATTTACTCACTCTGAGTTCTCAAAAAGTGTTTCTTCACCCCGGGAAGTTAATTAAATACCATTTGAAGGCATTTAATGTTCGAGCAAAAACGGCTGATTTTCGACAAAAGAGATAACACCCCCCCCATTACGTCATGCTTCAGAAATGTGGAAAATGGTCCGTTTTCAAATGTTTTATTTTTGAACATCAGTTCACATTTGTAGGTGGATCATCAGTGTTAGAGCTAAAATTAGCATGTTTAAAGTGATTTTCATGCTTCCAGGGGCTCGGGAAGTGAATTAAATACTATTTGGAGGCATTTAATGTTCAATCAAAAACAGCTGATTTTTGACAAAAGAGATAACACCCCCCCATTACGTCATGCTTCAGAAATGTGGAAAATGGTCCGTTTTCAAATGTTTTATTTTTGAACGTCAGTTCACATTTGTAGGTGGATCATCAGTGTTAGAGCTAAAATTAGCATGTTTAAAGTGATTTTCATGCTTCCAGGGGCCCTAAACACAAGATTTATGGAATGGTTAAAAGTGCATGAAAATGGCCAATTTACTCATTCTGAGTTCTCAAAAAGGGTTTCTTCACCCCGGGAAGTTAATTAAATACCATTTGGAGGCATTTAATGTTCGAGCAAAAACGGCTGATTTTCGACAAAAGAGATAACACCCCCCCATTACGTCATGCTTCAGAAATGTGGAAAATGGTCCGTTTTCAAATGTTATATTTTTGAACGTCAGTTCACATTTGTAGGTGGATCATCAGTGTTAGAGCTAAAATTAGCATGTTTAAAGTGATTTTCATGCTTCCAGGGGCTCGGGAAGTGAATTAAATACTATTTGGAGGCATTTAATGTTCAATCAAAAACAGCTGATTTTTGACAAAAGAGATAACACCCCCCCATTACGTCATGCTTCAGAAATGTGGAAAATGGTCCGTTTTAAAATGTTTTATTTTTGAATGTCAGTTCACATTTGTAGGTGGATCATCAGTGTTGGAGCTAAAATTAGCATGTTTAAAGTGATTTTCATGCTTCCAGGGGCCCTAAACACAAGATTTATGGAATGGTTAAAAGTGCATGAAAATGGCCAATTTACTCACTCTGAGTTCTCAAAAAGGGTTTCTTCACCCCGGGAAGTTAATTAAATACCATTTGGAGGCATTTAATGTTCGAGCAAAAACGGCTGATTTTCGACAAAAGAGATAACACCCCCCCATTACGTCATGCTTCAGAAATGTGGAAAATGGTCCGTTTTCAAATGTTTTATTTTTGAACGTCAGTTCACATTTGTAGGTGGATCATCAGTGTTAGAGCTAAAATTAGCATGTTTAAAGTGATTTTCATGCTTCCAGGGGCTCGGGAAGTGAATTAAATACTATTTGGAGGCATTTAATGTTCAATCAAAAACATCTGATTTTTGACAAAAGAGATAACACCCCCCCATTACGTCATGCTTCAGAAATGTGGAAAATGGTCCGTTTTCAAATGTTTTATTTTTGAACGTCAGTTCACATTTGTAGGTGGATCATCAGTGTTAGAGCTAAAATTAGCATGTTTAAAGTGATTTTCATGCTTCCAGGGGCCCTAAACACAAGATTTATGGAATGGTTAAAAGTGCATGAAAATGGCCAATTTACTCACTCTGAGTTCTCAAAAAGTGTTTCTTCACCCCGGGAAGTTAATTAAATACCATTTGAAGGCATTTAATGTTCGAGCAAAAACGGCTGATTTTCGACAAAAGAGATAACACCCCCCCATTACGTCATGCTTCAGAAATGTGGAAAATGGTCCGTTTTCAAATGTTTTATTTTTGAACATCAGTTCACATTTGTAGGTGGATCATCAGTGTTAGAGCTAAAATTAGCATGTTTAAAGTGATTTTCATGCTTCCAGGGGCTCGGGAAGTGAATTAAATACTATTTGGAGGCATTTAATGTTCAATCAAAAACAGCTGATTTTTGACAAAAGAGATAACACCCCCCCATTACGTCATGCTTCAGAAATGTGGAAAATGGTCCGTTTTCAAATGTTTTATTTTTGAACGTCAGTTCACATTTGTAGGTGGATCATCAGTGTTAGAGCTAAAATTAGCATGTTTAAAGTGATTTTCATGCTTCCAGGGGCCCTAAACACAAGATTTATGGAATGGTTAAAAGTGCATGAAAATGGCCAATTTACTCATTCTGAGTTCTCAAAAAGGGTTTCTTCACCCCGGGAAGTTAATTAAATACCATTTGGAGGCATTTAATGTTCGAGCAAAAACGGCTGATTTTCGACAAAAGAGATAACACCCCCCCATTACGTCATGCTTCAGAAATGTGGAAAATGGTCCGTTTTCAAATGTTTTATTTTTGAACGTCAGTTCACATTTGTAGGTGGATCATCAGTGTTAGAGCTAAAATTAGCATGTTTAAAGTGATTTTCATGCTTCCAGGGGCTCGGGAAGTGAATTAAATACTATTTGGAGGCATTTAATGTTCAATCAAAAACAGCTGATTTTTGACAAAAGAGATAAACCCCCCCATTACGTCATGCTTCAGAAATGTGGAAAATGGTCCGTTTTAAAATGTTTTATTTTTGAATGTCAGTTCACATTTGTAGGTGGATCATCAGTGTTGGAGCTAAAATTAGCATGTTTAAAGTGATTTTCATGCTTCCAGGGGCCCTAAACACAAGATTTATGGAATGGTTAAAAGTGCATGAAAATGGCCAATTTACTCACTCTGAGTTCTCAAAAAGGGTTTCTTCACCCCGGGAAGTTAATTAAATACCATTTGGAGGCATTTAATGTTCGAGCAAAAACAGCTGATTTTCGACAAAAGAGATAACACCCCCCCATTACGTCATGCTTCAGAAATGTGGAAAATGGTCCGTTTTCAAATGTTTTATTTTTGAACGTCAGTTCACATTTGTAGGTGGATCATCAGTGTTAGAGCTAAAATTAGCATGTTTAAAGTGATTTTCATGCTTCCAGGGGCCCTAAACACAAGATTTATGGAATGGTTAAAAGTGCATGAAAATGGCCAATTTACTCAGTCTGAGTTCTCAAAAAGGGTTTCTTCACCCCGGGAAGTTAATTAAATACCATTTGGAGGCATTTAATGTTCGAGCAAAAACGGCTGATTTTCGACAAAAGAGATAACACCCCCCCATTACGTCATGCTTCAGAAATGTGGAAAATGGTCCGTTTTCAAATGTTTTATTTTTGAACGTCAGTTCACATTTGTAGGTGGATCATCAGTGTTAGAGCTAAAATTAGCATGTTTAAAGTGATTTTCATGCTTCCAGGGGCTCGGGAAGTGAATTAAATACTATTTGGAGGCATTTAATGTTCAAGCAAAAACAGCAGATTTTTGACAAAAGAGATAACACCCCCCCATTACGTCATGCTTCAGAAATGTGGAAAATGGTCCGTTTTCAAATGTTTTATTTTTGAACGTCAGTTCACATTTGTAGGTGGATCATCAGTGTTAGAGCTAAAATTAGCATGTTTAAAGTGATTTTCATGCTTCCAGGGGCCCTAAACACAAGATTTATGGAATGGTTAAAAGTGCATGAAAATGGCCAATTTACTCACTCTGAGTTCTCAAAAAGGGTTTCTTCACCCCGGGAAGTTAATTAAATACCATTTGGAGGCATTTAATGTTCGAGCAAAAACGGCTGATTTTCGACAAAAGAGATAACACCCCCCCATTACGTCATGCTTCAGAAATGTGGAAAATGGTCCGTTTTCAAATGTTTTATTTTTGAACGTCAGTTCACATTTGTAGGTGGATCATCAGTGTTAGAGCTAAAATTAGCATGTTTAAAGTGATTTTCATGCTTCCAGGGGCCCTAAACACAAGATTTATGGAATGGTTAAAAGTGCATGAAAATGGCCAATTTACTCAGTCTGAGTTCTCAAAAAGGGTTTCTTCACCCCGGGAAGTTAATTAAATACCATTTGGAGGCATTTAATGTTCGAGCAAAAACGGCTGATTTTCGACAAAAGAGATAACACCCCCCCATTACGTCATGCTTCAGAAATGTGGAAAATGGTCCGTTTTCAAATGTTTTATTTTTGAACATCAGTTCACATTTGTAGGTGGATCATCAGTGTTAGAGCTAAAATTAGCATGTTTAAAGTGATTTTCATGCTTCCAGGGGCTCGGGAAGTGAATTAAATACTATTTGGAGGCATTTAATGTTCAAGCAAAAACAGCTTATTTTTGACAAAAGAGATAACACCCCCCCATTACGTCATGCTTCAGAATTGTGGAAAATGGTCCGTTTTCAAATGTTTTATTTTTGAACGTCAGTTCACATTTGTAGGTGGATCATCAGTGTTAGAGCTAAAATTAGCATGTTTAAAGTGATTTTCATGCTTCCAGGGGCCCTAAACACAAGATTTATGGAATGGTTAAAAGTGCATGAAAATGGCCAATTTACTCACTCTGAGTTCTCAAAAAGGGTTTCTTCACCCCGGGAAGTTAATTAAATACCATTTGGAGGCATTTAATGTTCGAGCAAAAACGGCTGATTTTCGACAAAAGTGATAACACCCCCCCATTACGTCATGCTTCAGAAATGTGGAAAATGGTCCGTTTTCAAATGTTTTATTTTTTAACGTCAGTTCACATTTGTAGGTGGATCATCAGTGTTAGAGCTAAAATTAGCATGTTTAAAGTGATTTTCATGCTTCCAGGGGCCCTAAACACAAGATTTATGGAATGGTTAAAAGTGCATGAAAATGGCCAATTTACTCACTCTGAGTTCTCAAAAAGGGTTTCTTCACCCCGGGAAGTTAATTAAATACCATTTGGAGGCATTTAATGTTCGAGCAAAAACGGCTGATTTTCGACAAAAGAGATAACACCCCCCCCATTACGTCATGCTTCAGAAATGTGAAAAATGGTCCGTTTTCAAATGTTTTATTTTTGAACGTCAGTTCACATTTGTAGGTGGATCATCAGTGTTAGAGCTAAAATTAGCATGTTTAAAGTGATTTTCATGCTTCCAGGGGCTCGGGAAGTGAATTAAATACTATTTGGAGGCATTTAATGTTCAATCAAAAACATCTGATTTTTGACAAAAGAGATAACACCCCCCCATTACGTCATGCTTCAGAAATGTGGAAAATGGTCCGTTTTCAAATGTTTTATTTTTGAACGTCAGTTCACATTTGTAGGTGGATCATCAGTGTTAGAGCTAAAATTAGCATGTTTAAAGTGATTTTCATGCTTCCAGGGGCCCTAAACACAAGATTTATGGAATGGTTAAAAGTGCATGAAAATGGCCAATTTACTCACTCTGAGTTCTCAAAAAGTGTTTCTTCACCCCGGGAAGTTAATTAAATACCATTTGAAGGCATTTAATGTTGGAGCAAAAACGGCTGATTTTCGACAAAAGAGATAACACCCCCCCATTACGTCATGCTTCAGAAATGTGGAAAATGGTCCGTTTTCAAATGTTTTATTTTTGAACATCAGTTCACATTTGTAGGTGGATCATCAGTGTTAGAGCTAAAATTAGCATGTTTAAAGTGATTTTCATGCTTCCAGGGGCTCGGGAAGTGAATTAAATACTATTTGGAGGCATTTAATGTTCAATCAAAAACAGCTGATTTTTGACAAAAGAGATAACACCCCCCCCATTACGTCATGCTTCAGAAATGTGGAAAATGGTCCATTTTCAAATGTTTTATTTTTGAACGTCAGTTCACATTTGTAGGTGGATCATCAGTGTTAGAGCTAAAATTAGCATGTTTAAAGTGATTTTCATGCTTCCAGGGGCCCTAAACACAAGATTTATGGAATGGTTAAAAGTGCATGAAAATGGCCAATTTACTCATTCTGAGTTCTCAAAAAGGGTTTCTTCACCCCGGGAAGTTAATTAAATACCATTTGGAGGCATTTAATGTTCGAGCAAAAACGGCTGATTTTCGACAAAAGAGATAACACCCCCCCATTACGTCATGCTTCAGAAATGTGGAAAATGGTCCGTTTTCAAATGTTTTATTTTTGAACGTCAGTTCACATTTGTAGGTGGATCATCAGTGTTAGAGCTAAAAGTAGCATGTTTAAAGTGATTTTCATGCTTCCAGGGGCTCGGGAAGTGAATTAAATACTATTTGGAGGCATTTAATGTTCAATCAAAAACAGCTGATTTTTGACAAAAGAAATAACACCCCCCCATTACGTCATGCTTCAGAAATGTGGAAAATGGTCCGTTTTAAAATGTTTTATTTTTGAATGTCAGTTCACATTTGTAGGTGGATCATCAGTGTTGGAGCTAAAATTAGCATGTTTAAAGTGATTTTCATGCTTCCAGGGGCCCTAGACACAAGATTTATGGAATGGTTAAAAGTGCATGAAAATGGCCAATTTACTCACTCTGAGTTCTCAAAAAGGGTTTCTTCACCCCGGGAAGTTAATTAAATACCATTTGGAGGCATTTAATGTTCGAGCAAAACCGGCTGATTTTCGACAAAAGAGATAACACCCCCCCATTACGTCATGCTTCAGAAATGTGGAAAATGGTCCGTTTTCAAATGTTTTATTTTTGAACGTCAGTTCACATTTGTAGGTGGAACATCAGTGTTAGAGCTAAAATTAGCATGTTTAAAGTGATTTTCATGCTTCCAGGGGCTCGGGAAGTGAATTAAATACTATTTGGAGGCATTTAATGTTCAATCAAAAACAGCTGATTTTTGACAAAAGAGATAACACCTCCCCATTACGTCATGCTTCAGAAATGTGGAAAATGGTCCGTTTTCAAATGTTTTATTTTTGAACGTCAGTTCACATTTGTAGGTGGATCATCAGTGTTAGAGCTAAAATTAGCATGTTTAAAGTGATTTTCATGCTTCCAGGGGCCCTAAACACAAGATTTATGGAATGGTTAAAAGTGCATGAAAATGGCCAATTTACTCACTCTGAGTTCTCAAAAAGGGTTTCTTCACCCCGGGAAGTTAATTAAATACCATTTGGAGGCATTTAATGTTCGAGCAAAAACGGCTGATTTTCGACAAAAGAGATAACACCCCCCCATTACGTCATGCTTCAGAAATGTGGAAAATGGTCCGTTTTCAAATGTTTTATTTTTGAACGTCAGTTCACATTTGTAGGTGGATCATCAGTGTTAGAGCTAAAATTAGCATGTTTAAAGTGATTTTCATGCTTCCAGGGGCCCTAAACACAAGATTTATGGAATGGTTAAAAGTGAATGAAAATGGCCAATTTACTCACTCTGAGTTCTCAAAAAGGGTTGCTTCACCCCGGGAAGTTAATTAAATACCATTTGGAGGCATTTAATGTTCGAGCAAAAACGGCTGATTTTCGACAAAAGAGATAACACCCCCCCATTACGTCATGCTTCAGAAATGTGGAAAATGGTCCGTTTTCAAATGTTTTATTTTTGAGCATCAGTTCACATTTGTAGGTGGATCATCAGTGTTAGAGCTAAAATTAGCATGTTTAAAGTGATTTTCATGCTTCCAGGGGCTCGGGAAGTGAATTAAATACTATTTGGAGGCATTTAATGTTCAATCAAAAACAGCTGATTTTTGACAAAAGAGATAACACCCCCCCATTACGTCATGCTTCAGAAATGTGGAAAATGGTCCGTTTTCAAATGTTTTATTTTTTAACGTCAGTTCACATTTGTAGGTGGATCATCAGTGTTAGAGCTAAAATTAGCATGTTTAAAGTGATTTTCATGCTTCCAGGGGCCCTAAACACAAGATTTATGGAATGGTTAAAAGTGCATGAAAATGGCCAATTTACTCACTCTGAGTTCTCAAAAAGGGTTTCTTCACCCCGGGAAGTTAATTAAATACCATTTGGAGGCATTTAATGTTCGAGCAAAAACGGCTGATTTTCGACAAAAGAGATAACACCCCCCCATTACGTCATGCTTCAGAAATGTGGAAAATGGTCCGTTTTCAAATGTTTTATTTTTGAACGTCAGTTCACATTTGTAGGTGGATCATCAGTGTTAGAGCTAAAATTAGCATGTTTAAAGTGATTTTCATGCTTCCAGGGGCTCGGGAAGTGAATTAAATACTATTTGGAGGCATTTAATGTTCAATCAAAAACATCTGATTTTTGACAAAAGAGATAACACCCCCCCATTACGTCATGCTTCAGAAATGTGGAAAATGGTCCGTTTTCAAATGTTTTATTTTTGAACGTCAGTTCACATTTGAAGGTGGATCATCAGTGTTAGAGCTAAAATTAGCATGTTTAAAGTGATTTTCATGCTTCCAGGGGCCCTAAACACAAGATTTATGGAATGGTTAAAAGTGCATGAAAATGGCCAATTTACTCACTCTGAGTTCTCAAAAAGTGTTTCTTCACCCCGGGAAGTTAATTAAATACCATTTGAAGGCATTTAATGTTCGAGCAAAAACGGCTGATTTTCGACAAAAGAGATAACACCCCCCCCATTACGTCATGCTTCAGAAATGTGGAAAATGGTCCGTTTTCAAATGTTTTATTTTTGAACATCAGTTCACATTTGTAGGTGGATCATCAGTGTTAGAGCTAAAATTAGCATGTTTAAAGTGATTTTCATGCTTCCAGGGGCTCGGGAAGTGAATTAAATACTATTTGGAGGCATTTAATGTTCAATCAAAAACAGCTGATTTTTGACAAAAGAGATAACACCCCCCCATTACGTCATGCTTCAGAAATGTGGAAAATGGTCCGTTTTCAATGTTTTATTTTTGAACGTCAGTTCACATTTGTAGGTGGATCATCAGTGTTAGAGCTAAAATTAGCATGTTTAAAGTGATTTTCATGCTTTCAGGGGCCCTAAACACAAGATTTATGGAATGGTTAAAAGTGCATGAAAATGGCCAATTTACTCATTCTGAGTTCTCAAAAAGTGTTTCTTCACCCCGGGAAGTTAATTAAATACCATTTGGAGGCATTTAATGTTCGAGCAAAAACGGCTGATTTTCGACAAAAGAGATAACACCCCCCCATTACGTCATGCTTCAGAAATGTGGAAAATGGTCCGTTTTCAAATGTTTTATTTTTGAACGTCAGTTCACATTTGTAGGTGGATCATCAGTGTTAGAGCTAAAATTAGCATGTTTAAAGTGATTTTCATGCTTCCAGGGGCTCGGGAAGTGAATTAAATACTATTTGGAGGCATTTAATGTTCAAGCAAAAACAGCTGATTTTTGACAAAAGAGATAACACCCCCCCATTACGTCATGCTTCAGAAATGTGGAAAATGGCCCGTTTTCAAATGTTTTATTTTTGAACGTCAGTTCACATTTGTAGGTGGATCATCAGTGTTAGAGCTAAAATTAGCATGTTTAAAGTGATTTTCATGCTTCCAGGGGCCCTAAACACAAGATTTATGGAATGGTTAAAAGTGCATGAAAATGGCCAATTTACTCACTCTGAGTTCTCAAAAAGGGTTTCTTCACCCCGGGAAGTTAATTAAATACCATTTGGAGGCATTTAATGTTCGAGCAAAAACGGCTGATTTTCGACAAAAGAGATAACACCCCCCCATTACGTCATGCTTCAGAAATGTGGAAAATGGTCCGTTTTCAAATGTTTTATTTTTTAACGTCAGTTCAC